>NW_015388945.1:0-2015 GCF_001527695.2 Protobothrops mucrosquamatus
CCTTCCTTCCTTCCTTCCTTCCATCTTCCCCAACATTAGTCAGGCAATGAACAACCAAGTTCAAAGAACACCAGGGTCTCTACAGTTCAAGCTTAAGCTACACAGATTCTTTTCTATTAGATTCCTTTTTTTACAAGCAAAACATCTAAAAAGGGCACAAGTCTTCCATCATTTCATTGCACCCAAAACCTTGAACTGGAGGAGAATAGTTCTTCATTGAACAGAATGCTGCAAGTTAACAAGTAAACAAACAATTTCTGATCCAAAGAAAATACAAGCATAACAATCTAACTGCATCATCATGGCGATCCAAACAATGCCAAGCTTTACAAACAGAACAACAATTTTTTTGCCACAGTCAAGTCAACCGAATTGTCCCAACCATCTTGGATATTTTGGCCCATAAATAAATGCCCATAAACATTCTACATTTATTTCATTACAAAGTTTCCTAGCTCTCGTATGCTAGATGATTTACAATGATATGTCCATTGAAACATCCGTAACATTTTAGCCCAGCCTTAATGCGACAACTTTTGCTGCTTTGTGTTAAAAAAAAGTCCTTTCTTGAATGCCCTACAGAAGAGAACTAGCCCATCCCTTCCTCCTTTTCTCTTCCTCCTTTTTGAAAGGGGTCAAAACTTGATTTTTGTTCCTCAAAATGTCCTGGCTACAATGCTGTAATTGCTCTACCGGTTCCCATTTCAAGCGGGAATTGGAATTAATTGCTTTACTTTCAAATGGCATAGAAAAGTAGTTTCATTCTTCTCTTTTAGGAGGCCAAGGTTCCCATAGCCTGGGCAGTCCATTCTCTTTGTTCGTGGCATTTAAAACCAATTTGCCATAGTTCCTGGATTTTATCAGAGCTTTGAAGGCCAAAAGTGAAGCTAAGGTCAAGCGGAAAACCACTCTGCAATTCGATTCCACTCCTTTTGATCACTCCTGTACTTTGAGCTAATTGGTACCTTTTCTTTGGCTTGAATAAAAGCAAGATGGATGCCCTTCTCCTTCAAGAGGACCGGGTGATTTGAGGATAAAAGATTAGATAATATCCTGAGTGCTGGATTGCAAAGAAAGGCAGCAATTTGCCCAAAACAGATTCCGTAGTCCAACATTTTTTTCTTCGTTCCAGAGCAGGGACATCCGAAGTGGGTGTGTGTCAGAAAAGTCAAGATGGTAGCTTTGGATACTCTCCCAGTCACCATTTTGTCTTTTAGCAAAGTGTTGGTGATCCACAGCTATTTCTGGGATCCAATGATTCTCTCAAAATCATGAAAGCAGTGCCATGTCATTACAATGTCCACTCTATCCCACGTTCACATATGTGGGACTCATAAGAGCCGGTTTGGTCTAGTGCAGGGGTAGGCAACCTTGGCTCTTTTATGACTCGTGGACTTCAACTCCCAGAATTCCTGAGCCAGCATGGCTCAGCATGGAAACCTCTCCCTTTCTCCTCAGCATGGCTGGCTCAGGAATTCTGGGAGTTGAAGTCCACGAGTCATCAAAGAGCCAAGGTTGCCTACCCCTGGTCTAGTGGTTAAGGCTCCAGGCTAGAAACCAGGAGATTGAGAGTTCTAGTCCTGCCTTAGGCATGAAAGCCCGATAGATAGGTAACTTTGGGCCAGTCACTCTCACTAAATCCAATTTATCTCACAACAGGGTTGTTGTTGTGGAGAAAATAGAAGGGGGAAGAAGTATTATATACGTTCACCATCTTGAATTACTTATAACTTAATAAAGGTGGAATAAAAATCTAATAAAAGTAAATAAAATAAATATAACCCAGGTACAAAAGGAGTATAAGAAATTGGTGCGGAATTGACTTCCGGTGGCAGGCGCCTTCGCTGGACGCAGCTGTTTGCTGCTCCCGCCTGTTTCTGCGTAAAAGCCGTTTTGACAGCCTGCATCAGCTGTCAAACGGCTTGATACCTTTCCCCTGGGCATAGGGGGAAAGGTGAGCTGCCCGAGGTAGGAGTTGAGTTCCCGAGTCGTCCCTTGTGGACGATGTAGGTGAG
>NW_015388945.1:3244-7350 GCF_001527695.2 Protobothrops mucrosquamatus
GATGATTTGGCACAGAAGCAAGATGATTATTGTTCTAATGTGGCAGTTGCCTTCAAGGGTTTGGCGGATTATGTTGATGCAATAGCAGAAAGGGTGGAGCAGAATGAGCAAAAAGCAGAAGGAAGTGATCAGAGACTTGAACTTGTAGAGGAGGGTCTGGAAAATGTTAGAAGTGACGTGCTGATCGCCCAATTTCGGGACATGGAATTTGCAATTCGGATTCGGGGGTTAGCTGAAGATTCAAAGGAGAACTTAAGACAAGTAATTGCAGATGCACTTGGGGATGCCTTATCGTGTGGCCAGGAAATTTATCTGGAAATAGAGCGGGTGTTTAGGGTAAACTCCTGGATTGCAAGGCAAAAGAATTTACCTAGAGACATTGTGATATATTTTACAAGAAAGTCTAGACGTAATGAGATAATGCAGCTCTTTTATCAACAGAGATTTAAAATTTTGAATCAAGACATCATTCTTCTAAAGGAAATTCCAGCAAAAATACTTAGAGCGCGCAGAGATTATGCTTTTTTGACACAGGAGTTGAAGCTCAGACAAATAAATTTTAGATGGGATATACCTGTGGGCATAATTGTAACGATAAATGGCAAACGCTACAGGATTAATTCGATTAGCAAGGCTAAAGACTTTATGGCGTCTGTTCTACAATCAGAACGCCCACCTACACCTCAGAGGGTTGATGTGCCTGAGCAGATGATTGTGGATTTCCCTTCTGCCTCGGTTCAAGATATAGATGAAAGTTCAAAAGTTAATGGAAAGGAACAGAGAATCAGGCGCGCAGCTCATAGACGTAAAGAAAAGGAAAGATTGATGACAGCTCGACCACCAGCTGATAGCCCTCCAGCTGATTGTCAAATACCGGCTATCTCGCAGCCAGTAGGCGGCGCTCGTCCTAAGGTCTTTGTGAAATCATATGCGGCTACTCTCGTCAGTGGAATAAATCCTCCTAATGTGTAAGTTAATATCATGGAATGTAGGGGGGCTCAATGTTCCCCACAAAAGACACAAGATTTTTCATTATTTAAGACATTTCAATAATGACATTATATGTTTACAAGAGACTCATATTGTGGCCAAAGACCAAAAATTATTAGTGAATTCTAAGTTTGGAGAGCTGTTTGCTGCACCTGCTTTAAAAAAGAGAGCGGGGGTTGTAATGTATATTAAAAGTCATCTTTCACCTGTTTTAAAAGATGTTGACAAAGAAGGAAGATATTTACTTGTGGAAATAAACTTAAATGGAAGAAAGTGCTTAATAATAGGGGTTTATGCACCTAATCAACTTGCAGCTCAAAAGCAATTTTATAGACATTTACATCAGAAAATTGTGGCAATGGACTATAACTCTTTGATTGTTATGGGAGACTGGAATGGCGTTCTGGATACGTTAAAAGACAAAAAAACAACTTCTAAGGATGTAACCCTTTCCAGATTACCTAAGTCCTTTTTTGCTATGAAAGATGACTTAGAATTAACGGATGTCTGGAGGTCACAACATATCAATGAGCGTGATTTTACTTTTTTCTCTCATAGACATGATTCTTTTTCAAGGATTGATTTTGTCTTGATATCGACTGACTTACTTTTAGAATGTAACAAAACTAAAATTTTTCCTAGAACCTTGTCTGATCACAGTATGGTTTGGATGGAGATGGGCCATAAAATAAAGAGGAAATCGTGGAGAATAAATGAAAATTTGTTTAACTATGAGGATAAGGTTAAGGCCTTGAAGATAGCTATGGAAGAGTTCTTTCAACTTAATATGCATAAGGAAACCTCTATAAATATTGTTTGGGATGCTGGAAAGGCTTACTTAAGAGGAATACTAATTGCTATGAATAATGCCTATAAACGTAAGCAAACTCAGTCTAGATTTAACTTGGAAAAAGAAATTGGGATGAAGGAAAAATTATTATTACAACGACCAACAGATATTAATTTACAAAATTCCATTAAAATGCTTAAAGACCAATTTAATTTATTAATTGCAGATCAGGTGGCCACCAACTTGAAGTATATTAAACATAACACATTTGCTAACGCAAACAAACCTGGAAGGTGGCTGGCCTATCAAATACGTAAAAGACAGAAAGCGAGACTAATATCTAAAGTTTTGGTCAAAGAGCGTGAAATTCATCAACAGGAAATGATTAAAAAGGCATTTACTGAATTTTATTCGCATCTATACTCTTCAGAAGCCATAAATAGTAAAGACATTGATAAATATTTACAATCTTCATCTATATACAAACTTACATTGGAACAACAGAAAATTATGGACGGTGAGATTACAACAGATGAAATTTTAAATGCAATAAAACAATTGAAAGCTGGCAAAGCTCCTGGGACGGATGGTTTAACAGCAATTTACTACAAGTCATTGTCAGCTACATTGCTACAACCTTTAAAAATTTTATTCAATAGAATTATGTTGGGAGAACAAGTACCTCAATCATGGACAAGAGCCTTTATATCTTTGATACCGAAAGATGATAAAGAAATTTTGGAACTTAAAGACTATAGACCTATTTCCTTGTTGAATGTGGATTATAAAATTTTTGCAAAAATTTTGGCTAATAGACTGATGCAGATATTGCAACAATATATACATGATGATCAATCTGGTTTCATATCTGGGAGGTACATGAGGAATAATATCAGGCAAATTGTAAATTTATTGGAGTATTTGGACAAGAATAATCAAATACCTTCGGCCTTTATTTTTCTTGATGCGGAGAAGGCCTTTGACAAATTGGAATGGCAGTTTTTAAACAAAGTGTTGGAGTATATGAACTTTGGAGAACAATTTAAAACAGCTATAAAGGCGATATATCAAAAACAAACTGCTCAGATAATTATAAATGGAGACTTGACAGAGCCTATAGAGATACAAAAAGGCACTAGACAAGGTTGTCCACTTTCTCCCTTATTATTTGTATTATCGCTGGAAATTTTATTATCTAGAATTAGAGATTCTATATTGATCAAAGGTCTAAAAATTTCTTCTAAAGAGTATAAACTTAAAGCTTTTGCAGATGACCTGGTTTTTACATTGTCTCAACCAATCGAGTCACTGGAAACTTTGTTGCAAGTGCTGCATCAATATGGCAAGGTGGCTGGATTTAGAACTAATGTTCAAAAGACTAAAATTCTTACAAAGAATATGACTCTTAAAGATAAAAAACAACTTATGCAACTATCAGGCTTTGAAGTGGTTAGTAAAGTTAAATACTTGGGAATCTTTTTATCCTCCTCTAATATGAAACTTTACCAGAATAATTATGACAAATTGTGGAAATCAGTACAAAAGGACTTATCAATGTGGAAAAAACTTCATTTCTCCTTGCTGGGTCGTATCGCGGCCATTAAAATGAACATTTTACCTAAGTTTCTTTTCCTGTTTCAGATGATACCTATTTTGAAAAATGAACTTAATTTGAAAGAATGGCAGAGAGACTTGAACCGCTTCATTTGGGAAGGCAAGAAGGCTCGTGTTAAATTCAAGATTATTCAAGATGTTAGAGAACGTGGAGGACTTAAGGCTCCAAATTTGACACTTTACTATGACTCTTGTGCATTGACTTGGATGTCTGATTGGATTAATTTATCCAATAAGAGGATTTTGAACTTGGAAGGATGGGATTTGTATTTTGGGTGGCATGCTTATCTTTTTATGCAAAAAAAGATTGATAAAACTTTTAGAAATCATATAATAAGGGCTGCATTGCTGAGAGTTTGGCAAAAATATTTTTTTAAGTTTGATGTTAAACTTCCAATTTGGGTGATACCGTCACATATTTTTTTGACTATACCAAGATTTGTGGTTATGGAGGCGCCATCTTATAAAGATCTGCTATATTTGAGTGGTAGTGGTGAATGGTGCCTCAAATCCATAGAAGTTTTGAGACGGAAGTATCCAGACTTTTCTTGGTATGTGTATAGACAAGTTCAAGAGAGATGGCGAATTGATAAAAAAACTGCTTCTTTTATGGAAAATGGGAATTTTTTGAAACAAGTAAGGGATGACGCTAAAGGACATATTAGAAGGATATATAATGTTTTATTAGAACTGGATTCAGAAACTGAGCTAG
>NW_015388945.1:7366-34244 GCF_001527695.2 Protobothrops mucrosquamatus
CTGCCCGTTTGTTGATAGCTCAAAACTGGAAGAGTAAAGTTTTACCTACAATAGAGGACTGGAGAGTGAAGGTTTCGCATCTTGCTGAGATGGCAAAGATTTCAGCTTATTTGAAGGACCACTCAAATGAACAATTTTTATTAATATGGAGAAGATGGATTGTTTATATTCAAAATAAGTATAGAATGGTGGAATATAACTTAGGTTTTTAGATAAAAATTTTTTTTTACATATATATATATTGCACCTACTTTGTAGAATTATATTGTGGAGTTAGGGATATTAATATAAGGTTACTTGTAGATGAATAGTATCCTGGGATTAGGTTTGGGAAGTCCGGGTGGGGGGTGGGGGGGGTTTTACAACTGTGATGCACTTGTGATGTGTTTTTTTTTGTATGTTGAAAATAATAAAAAAACTTTTGAAAAAAAAAAAAAAAAAAAAAAGAAATTGGTGCAATCTTGCTGTCATTTCCCACTTTTAAACCTTCCTTCCTTTCTTCCTTCCTTTCTTTCTCCCTCCCTCCTCCCTTCCCTTCCTTCCTCTCCCTTTCCTTCCTTCCTTCCTTCCTTCCTTCCTTCCTTCCTTCCTTCCTTCCTTCTGTGGAGGCGCAAAACCTCCAGAATGACAGTCCCAACAATGCAATCGAAGCCCAGCTTTTAAAAAAAAAAAAATGTCATGATGTATGTAAAAAGGGGCGGGGTCTTGTTCACATGAATGAACTTTGACTTTCTCCCTATGTATATCTCTGCATCCGTCCATCCCAAATTACAAGAATAAAGCTCAGGAAAAGAAATACAGAAGCAATGTTTCACTCATGAAACCCCTGGCTGTTGATTCACAAAGGGAGCTCAATAGACAGACAAAAGATAAGGGGATAAAATTAATTACATTTGTTTGACAGGATTAGGACCAAGGAAGTCAGTATTTTAGACCCATTGCTAGCCTTTGCAAACAAGCTAAACAAATCTCATAACAGAAGCACACAAACCAAAACTCCAAATTACAAAATGCTGTAAAACTGTATTTGTACACATCACATCTATTGATCAACAGTCCCAGAACTAGATGCTGTTCTGCTCTTCAATAAACAAGAACCTTCTTTCAAAAGCAACCTCCATTTTTATTCCCGGCTTGTAACTGGACCTGGTTTTTTCCCCCACACTGTGCAGTGGTCTTATTTTGCACCCTTCATGAACTCCCAAATAGAGATTCCTTTCAACTTCTTTTTCAGACTGTAAAGTGTGGGCGGCAGGTAGCACTTTCTGCTGCCCAAGGCAGCATCTGCAGAGCACAAGTGTTAAAATGGGTGTTGTGATGACACCAGTATGTCAGGGCAGGATTGGCCTAATGGCAGTCACATTCTGTTGCAAGCTCGAAAACCCCAAGCAGGGTAATTTGAAAGCCATTTTCAAGCAACTTGTGAAGAAGAGCAGGAATCTCTTTCCCAGGGTGAAACCAAAGAATTGCAGTTAAATGTGAACTAAAAAAAAAACGCTAACAGGAAATATTGTGCATGCTTTCCACTTTCTTATGGCACCACCTAGTGGGCTAAAAGTTAAGTGCCATTTTCATTTCAACTACAATCCTCTTTCTGAATATGGGGAATCAAAGTCATCATAAGGACGGAAAATTACTCTGCAGAATTTCCTAATCAAAGTCATAGTATCGATGAAAGATTACTCTGCATAATTTCCAGTTCAGTTGACACCCACAATATGCCTTATCCAGATCAGAGCATCCCACCCCATCCTTCAGATCATCCTAGCCGAAATGTAGCTTGATTTTTATTGATTAAACATCAGGAAACATTTTAAAAAGTTAACTAGCAAAATGGGAAAAAAGAAGACAAAAGGAGAGAGAGAGAGAGAGAGAGAGAGAGAGAGAGAGAGAGAGAGAGAGAGAGAGAGAGAGAGAGAGACTTACAAAAAAGGGGTGAATCATAAAATTGGGTGGCCCTGTTCAAAAGAATTTTCCCTCTCCTTACTATCAAAAAGCTTATTTGAGGCAAATTTTGCATTACAGGTAGTCCTTGACTTACAACAATTTGTTTAGAGACCATTCAAAGTTACAATGGCACTGAAAAAAATGATTTATGATAGTTTTTCTGTACTTATAACTGTTACAGTATTCCTATGGTCATGTGATCAAAACTCACATGCTTGGCAACTGACTCATATGTCAACGCTGCTAACATCGGATGTTTTTGCTTTGACAACAGTTGGAGATTCAACCATCTTCTTCTTATATTTTACTCTTAGAGTTAGATGATGCTGGGGGGAGGAATGTGCATGAGAGTTTAGCTAGACATAACAATACTGGACCTAGTGTGTGAACCAAGGTTATTGAAATAAGAGATGATAAGAATTGGTGGCTGGAGAACTGGAGGAAAAGCCTGCATTTCAAACTAATTGAAAAATGTGATTTATGACTGTTAATTGGAGGGGGGAATTGTGCTTTGATACTAGCACAGGGGAGGAGAATTCAGTTTTTGGCTTCAATTATGTTAGGGCCCACACTATGCTTCTCTAATAAAGATTTTTTAAGATAAACAATGCCTCGAAGTTCTTTGAAGAGTTTCATCTGTCGGAACCATGACATCATATTTATGACATGAACTTCTGAGAAGCAAAGTCAATATTGAGTGCCTTGCAGTAGTCCAGTCAGGAGGTGACTAGAACATGAGTGACTATCTGAAGGGCCTTCTGTTTTTTTTAATTCTAATTTTTTCCGATTCTTAGATTTCTACTTAATACTAAGAGAGATATTTAATCTTAATAGAGGAAATCTTTCCCTTGGGCTTTTCTGGTGGCCACGTTCTTAGTCATCTTTTGAGAAGTAGGTGATTTTCTCTTTCTCTCGAAAAATAGGAAGAGACGCTCAGTTCCTCTGTTCATAAATTTGGAGACGAATTTCAAAAGACCAGTTGTGTCCATTTTTAGACAGTACGCAAGTTAAATTGCTGGGGGGGAAAAGGGTAAACGTAACTACTTTGCATCTCAAGATGTCAAAAGTCATTCAGAAACTTTTAACTGCTTTCCCCCAGCCACCTACAAAATTCAGATTATTTCCTTTTCCCGAGACAAAAATCAAAATATTATTTGGTTCTCTGCTTAGCATCTACCATTCAAGATTTCTCTTAATTTGTCTTCCCTAGTGGAGTATTAGATTAAAAACTGGACTAACGTATATATTGTAGAAAAGGGAGGGTTAATGGACTGTTAGTCCAATTTTTATATTTTATATTATTATTATTATTATTATTATTATTAATAATAATAATAATAATAATAATAATTTAATTTATATCCCGCCCTTCTCCTTGCGGACTCAGGGCGGCTAACAACCAGATAAAACACTAATCCCCAGAACTACAATATTAAAAACATAAGTAAAAACAAATATTAGTAATGTGGTCAGATTTCTACAATATGTGTGTATGTGTGTATTTATGGTGTTAAATATCAACGTTGTATGTAATAATAATAATAATAATAATAACAACAACAACAACAACAATAATAATAAAGTTGGAAGGGACCTTGGAGGTCATCTAGTCCAAACCCCTGCTCAGGCAGGAAACCCTATACCATTTCAGACAGTCTCTTCTTAAAAACTTCCAGTTTTGGAGCATTCACAACTTCTGGTGGCAGGTTGTTCCACTGGCTAATTGTTCTGTCAGGAAGTTTCTCCTTAGTTCTAGGTTGCTTCTCTCCTTGATTAGTTTCCATCTGTTGCTTCTTGTCCTGCCTTCAGCTGCTTTGGAGAATAGCTTGACTCCCTCTTCTTTGTGGCAGCCCCTGAGATATTGGAAGACCGCTATCATATCCCCCCTCATCCTTCTCTTTGTTAAACTGGACATACCCAATTCCTGCAACCGTTCCTTATATGTTTTAGCCTCCAGTCCCCTAATCATCTTTGTTGCTCTTCTCTGTACTCTTTCTAGGATGTGTGTATGTGTATAATTTTGATGAAATTGAAAAATATTGCTGTGTGTCAATACAATATTGATAGCCTTCAGCGCTACTGATAAGCTTCCTAAAGTTTTCAAGCAATTAATTTATTAGGGAATCTAGTATGCTTTTCAAATTGCTTTTCTTTGCGTAAAAAATAGCCTCATTTTTGTATTTATTCCTTTGAATGATTCTTTGTTTCATTGTTGCTTTAAGATGGTTTCTACTGCTCTTTTGGAAACAGCTGAATAAAGGGAAAACTAGTAGGAACAAAATAGCCCAGTGGTCTCCTACAGCTCTATAGATAGTCCTCATTTACGACCACAATTGATCCCAAAATTTATATTGCTAACTGAGAAATTTCTTTGCCCCATTTTATGCCATTTCTTGCCCCATTTGTTAAGTGAATCACTGCAGTTGTTAAATTGGTAACACAATTGTTTAGTGAATCTGGCTTCCCCATGGACTTTGCTTGTCGGAAGCTCACAAAAAGGGACGACACAAGCCCGGGACACTGTAACCGTCATAAATGTGAGTCAGTTGTCAAGCATCCGAATGTAAATCATGTGACCATGGGGATACTGCAACAGTCGTAAGTGTGAAGTCACTTTACTTCAGTAGCTTCGGTCACTAAATGAACTGTTGTAAGTCGAGGAATACCTGTATTACAATCGCTATATAGAACAGTGTTTCTCAAGCTTGGTAACTGAGATGTGTGGACTCCAAATCCCAGAATTCCAGAGTTCTGGCTGAGGTAATCTGGGAGTTGACACCCACACATTTTAAAGCTGCCAAGGTTGAAAAACAACGGAAAGAGTGTTTCCATTCAGTTTCAATGCCGTTTGTGCCTGAAAGGAGAATTCTGGGGTCATTTGTGTGATGATCCATGGATTTCTTTTCTTGGCTGTCCCCGGTATTCTGGAGAGTCTTCTCCAATCCCAAAGTTCAAAAGCATTAATACTTTTCCTCAGTGTTTTTTTTTTGTAAAAAAAAAAAAAGGTGCTGGAACTCACACACATCATACAACCCTACCCTACAAGGTTCCATCCAAAAAAGGTGCCGGAACTCCATTCTGGGCGTTCTATGAGAGAAAAAGTCCTGCTTTTCCTACCATTTTTCTTCAAAGTCCAATGTACACTTCCACAAACTGTCACATGATTTGTTACCGTCCTAATCTGTGCAGACCTGGTGTTAAATTGTCTGGAAGTTACAAGTTCCTTTACTCCTGATTTCTCAGTTAAAATGGTAATGAGCGTATTGCTGGGAGTCCAGATTAGGGAGAGATCATAATTAAGGAGAAACCCAACCTAGAACTGAGGAGAAATTTCCTGACAGAACAAATTAATCAGGGTAATGACTTGCCTCCAGAGGTTGTGGGTACTGCAACACTGGAGGTTTTTAAGAAGAGACTGAACAACCGTTTCTCTGGAATGGCATAAGGTCTCCATTGCTGTAGTCTTTCAAGAAGAGACTGTATATTTTCTGCCTGAGCAGGGGGTTGGACTAGAAGACCTCCAAGGTCCCTTCCAACTCTGTCATTCTGTTATCATAAGAAAATCTTATCTTTGTGGTCACTAGAAGTCAAAAACAACCTAAGATTAGATGAATATCATGTTTGACATAAACAAATCTAATCAAAATTCTGATTTCAATGAATAAGCAATATTCTGTCAAAATACATTTCATTGAAATGTGTGAGACGTTTGACTCAAGGCTTATCCACAGTTGAATTTCACAGTTAAAATTCAGTTACTGGCGACATAGCAGAATCTCCACTTATTTGTAATCTAACATCAGGGGGCAGCATTGAAACAAGAATCAAGACAACCTTACTATTGTGAGATCCAAAAGGGTATGATTTATTTTTTTTTGACCACCTTTTATCCTGAAATCAGGGTGTGCAAAGATCTCAAAAGTACATTTTCGGTGTACGCTACCTCCGGGCCCCACAATTATAATGAAATAGCTATATTGTGAATCTTATAGAAAAATATAGAACTGCGAAGGCTTAGGTGTTAGATGGTATTGCACTGTTCCAGGGCAGTAATACTGATGTTCATCCTATCACGCATTTTGGTGAACAGAACAATTTACATTCAGCAGGATGGTGTTGCCAAATGGGATGACTACAACTGGGGTTGGCTTGGATTTTTGGATCTCAGGGGTTGCCACAAAGAAGAGGGAGTCAAGCTTTTCTCCAAAGCACCAGAAGGCAGGACAAGAAGCAACGGATGGACACTAACCAAAGAGAGAAGCAACCTAGAACTAAGGAGAAACTTCCTGAACTGTGAGAAGAATTAATCAGTGGAACAATCTGCCTCCAGAAGTGGTGAATGCTCCAACACTGGAAGTTTTTAAGAAGAGACTGGACAGCCATTTGTCTGAAATGGTATAGGGTTTCCTGCCTGAGCAGGGGGTTGAACTAGATGACCTCCCAGGTCCCTTCCAACTCTGTTATTCTGATATTTTGAAAAACAAAATCTTTCTTTTTTAGAGCCAGTTTGGTGTAGTAATTAAAGCATCCCATTAGAAACTGGGAGACAGTGAGTTCTAGTACCTCAGGCACGAAAGCCAGCTGCGTGACTTTGGGCCAATCACCAGCAGATGTTGAGTTCTAATCTTGTCTTAGGCATGTAGGCTGGCTGGGTGACTTTGGGCCAATCACCAGGAGACGGTGAGTTCTAGTCCTGCTTTAGACACAAAGCCAGCAGGATGACCTCAGGCTAGTCACTCTCTTCCAGCCCTAGGAAACAGTCAAGGGCAAACCACTTCTGAAAACCTTTTCCAAGGAAACTGCAGAGACGTGCCAGTCTCTGAGATTATCATGATTGTACTCTCATGCCCCCAAGGAATGGCATGAAATGGAACTTCAGATGTTGACTGTGGTCTTATTCATGCATCACTGGTATGGTGAGGTTCAAACGTCTCCCACACCCAACCTCTGTCCCTACAGAGGCATGCATTTAATCATAATGTCTTCCTTTGCATTATTCTCATTCCTGATTACTCATGACACCACAGTCTGAGACTAAGATCTGAGGGGTTTTTTTTTCCCTTTGAAATCTCTGTCTGGTTAAGATCACTGTTTAAAATCTCAGGGTTGAGGATGCTGAAACTAGACTGGTTAAGGCCTTTGCTTGCCCCACAGTAGTTTAACAATGTCTACAGACCTCAAAGTCTTTAAATCATTTGCAGGCCGAGCCGACAATGAAGCAGGCTTAACTTGCACGTTGTGCATAACATTGCATGCACAACAATGCATGCACATATGCAGTGTGGGAAGAATCCAGAGAAAGAAATATTTTGGGAAATATTAAAAAGGCAGAATATATTTCCCCAGAGGAATAATGGAGAAGATCTTAAAAAAATACAGAAATCAGCCCCAGCCCCTAGGCCAGGGGTAGGCAACCTTGGCTCTTTTATGACCCATGGACTTCAACTCCCAGAATTCCTGAGCCAGCCATGCTTTTAGAAATGCAAATTCAATAATCCATTCAGGAAGGTTGGAGCCAGGAAGCTAGAAATTAGGAAGACAAAGACGCCTAAAATCTACATATCCCCACCCAAATTCTAAGGACAGGAGACATAATAGGATTAACCCACCAATAACAAAAGGACGCACTCAGACTCAGGTCAAAGTGCATGACACAGGAAATAAAAAAGCCTCAAACAGGGACAGGAAACGACCTCAAGAGCCCCAGAAGATATGAAAGCCCACCACTCCCTTCTACATGTGGTCAGTTTTTCTAGAGACATCTTTCTGTCTGGCTCTCCTCTTCAATAAACTACAATCTTCTTTCTAAAGCCGTCTTCATTTTGATTATTCTCGGCATACCCAATTCCAGCAACCGTTCCTTGTATGTTTTAGCCTCCAGCCCCCTAATCATCTTTGTTGCTCTTCTCTGTAGTCTTTCCAGAGTCTCGACATCTTTTTTTACATTTGAGAGGGGGACTTTTTTGCATTTTTTTTGTTTTAACTCAGCCACGCCATTTCCTCCTTCCTCTTTCCCATCTCCATCATCAACAGCAAAACAATTACACATACTGGCAATCCTCAACTTACAATCACAATTGGGACCGGGATTTCCATTATAAAATGTTGCTTTCATAAGTCAAGTCACCCTGAGCTCGGACCCAATTTTACAATCATTTTTACAATGGTCATTAAATCATCATAGTCATTAAGCGAATTGCACAGTTATTAAATGAATCCAGCTTCCCCAATGATCGTTTTTGGCTAGTACCGCACCACCAAAAACCATGATGCTGCAGTGGTTAAAGTGCAGTATTGCAGACTAATTCTGCCCAAAACCTGGAGTTCGATCCTGACCGGCTCAGGGTTGGTTCAGCCTTCCATCCTTCCGAGGTCGATAAAATGAGGACCCAGATTGTCGAGGGCAATATACCGACTCTGTAAACCACTTAGACAGCCGTGGTAAGAGCCGTGGTGGTGCAGTAGTTAGAATGCAGTATTGCAGGCTAACTCTGTCCACTTCCAAGAGTTCGATCCTGAACAGCTTAAGGTTGACTCAGCCTTCCATCCTTCCAAGATTGGTAAAATGAGGATCCCTATTGTTGGGGGCAATAGGCTGACTGTGTAAGCTGCTTAGAGAGGGCTGTAAAGCACTGTGAAGCTGTATATAAGTCTAAGGGCTGTTGCTATTGCTATTAAATGAATGGTTGTGTGGGAAGTCAGCCCCCCCAGAGAAGGAAATATTAAAAGGGCAGGAAAATATATTTTCTCAAAGGATCTTAAAAACGCAGGGAAGCATGCCCAGTTTTCTTAATAGCCCCAGGTCTCTCTTCCCCAAGCAGAAACCAGCTCTGTAGAGATGAAGATGTAAATCCAGGGAGCTAGGAGATTAAGAAGACAAAGACCTAAAATCTACATACCCCATCCAAACTCTAAGAGTCATCAGCCCCAGGGAAGCAGGATATGACCTTTGGACATAATAAGATTGACCCACCACTATCAGAATACCAGAAAGGCACACTCAGACTCAGGTCAAAGTTCATGCCACAGGAACAACCCCAAACAAAAGGCTCCAGAGGGTATAAAAACCCATTTCCTACATGTGCTCAGTCCTTTTTTTTTCACTTCTCTTGCTGCCAGAACCATCTTCCTGTCTGGCTCTCTTCTCCAATAAACTACAACCTTCTTCCCAAAGCAGTTGCCATGTTTATTCCCAGCTTGGATGAACCATGATGAAGACTTTTTTTCCAACAGTTGTAAGTCAAGGACTACCTGTTTAGGCTTGCGGACAATTGGGTGCGGGTGCTCAAGGCTCCACTTAACCCTTAAAATCTCTAAGTGAAAGATTTGGGGCCTTGGTTAATTTATGTTTCAGCCTGGCTTTGCTGAGTTCCCACCCTTGCATATTTTCGGTTGGAATTGTTTGGTTTGCTAAATCACCAGGGTCCTGCAGGCTGGGAGCAACTTCATTTGGGAATTTTGCTTTTTTTAATTTTTGCAAGAGTCAGCCTGCTTGCTCACTTGACTAAACCGCAAATCGTAACAACTCATAAATCTCGGGTATGAAATCACATTCCATATTTTAGCCTGGCTGGGATTCTGAACTCGTCTCTCAGCGTAGCTTCTTAGAACATGTTGCTTTTAGTGCTATTTATTTGTTTTATGGCTGTTCTAATCATTTAACTTGTGTGTGTAAGACAGAAGGAGAGAAATGTTTTTTTTTAAAAAATGTTTTAAGGCCCGGATGATTCTTTAAAAAGGTGAGCATGGTTGAAATATGGATGGTATTTAAAATTCAGGCCCACTTAGAGATAGTCCTTGACTTACAAGGATTTGTTTAGTGACCGTTCGAAGTTACAACAGCACTGAAAAAGAGTCTTATGACCGTTTTTCGCACATACAACCGTTGCAGCCGGCCCATGGTCACGCGATCAGAATTCAGAGGCTTGGCAACTGGCATGTATTTATGACTGTTGCACTGTCCTGGGGTCATGTGATCCCCTTTTGGTGACCTTTTTATAAGCAAAGTCAATGGGGAAGCTTTACATCTATAATTCCAGACTCAGTTATGGTTGTAAGTCAAGGACTAGCTGTATGAACAGAATTGCAGCTTTAATTACCACAGGTAAGTGTGTAATAATTCAGGTGTTGATCAACAGTCCAAATCTGGTTTGCAGGGCTACAGTGGGAGTAACATTAAAAAAGATTTCTATGTACGTCACCTTCTCTATGTATTAGTACCTCTTTACAAAGCCCTAGGAAGACCACACCTGGAATACTGCAGGCAATTTGGGTCACCATATCACAAAAAAAGATTTGAGAGTTTGGAAAAAAATTCAGAGAAGAGCAACTAAGATGATCCAAGGCCTGGAGACTAAAACATACGAAGAACTTGGGTTTGGCTAGTCTAAAGAAAAGAAGAAATAGGGGAGACATGATAGCAGCGTTCCAGTATCTGAGGGGCTGCCACAAGGCAGAGGGGGTCAGGTTGTTCACCAGAGCACCAGAGGGAAGGATGAGAAACAATGGTTGGAAACTGATCAAAGAGAATTAAGGAGAAAGTTCCTGACCGTGAAACAATCAACCAGTGGAACAGCTTACCTTCAGAAATCGTGGGTGCTCCATCACTGGAGATTTTTAAGAAGAGAGTAGACAATCACCTGTCTGTGATGGTATAGGTCAGTGATGGCGAACCTTTTAGAGACCGAGTGCCCAAACTGTAACCCAAAACCCACTTATGTATCATCGGGTGCTGGGTGGGCATGGCCCATTGGGTGGGTGTGGCCCATTGGGTTGGCGTGGCCCATTGGGTGGGCGTGGCTGCGGTGGTAACGGCAGACTGGGTGGGACTAAAAAGTTCAATCAATCAATTCCAACTTTGCAAGATCTTTTTTTTTTTCCGCGAGAAGTTGAAATTGATTGATTGATTGAACCTTTTTTTTTTTGCACATGGCGGTGAAAAGGTTTTATAAAACCCAGCTGAAGGCTTGGAACTGGGGCGACGGTGCGCGTGCCCACAGAGAGGGCTCTGAGTGCCACCTGTGGCACGTGTGTGCCATAGGTTTGCCACCACAGGTATAGGTTCTCCTGCTTGAGCAGGGGGCTGGACTAAAAGACCTCCCAGGTCCCTTCCAGCTCTATTCTATTCTATTCTATTCTATTCTATTCTATTCTATTCTATTCTATTCAGGGAGATATTCCGAGATATTAGCTGCCTTGAAAGTAGCCCATGTTGAATGGTACAGGACAGTCAGACATCAGAAACTGAGCACAGGAAATGTGTTGTGACATGTATTTTGTCATAAAAATGCTTTAGAATAGAATAGAATAACAGAGTTGGAAGGGACCTTGGAGATCTTCTAGTCCAATCCCCTGCTCAGGCAGAAAACCCTATACCATTTCAGACAAATGGTTGTCCAATCTCTTCTTAAAAACCTCCAGTGTTGGAACATTCACAACTTCTAGAGGCAGGTTGTTCCCCTGATTAATTGTTCTGTCAGGAAATTTCTCCTTAGTTCTAGATTGCTTCTCTCCTTGATTAGTTTCCATCCGTTGCTTCTTGTCCTGCCCTCATAAAATGAATTTTGTAAAATGATTTTTATAAAATCTACCATATTTCAGTTCCATGGGAGTGATGTATCCCAGATTTTGGATGCATTTTATAAGTTAGTCCAACTGGAGGTACTGTTTTGCCCTGTAATGCATCATGTCACCCAGTTAGAGGTTACAAAGCTGAGAGTTTTAGTAGTACATAGATGTTTAAATGGCTTTCTCTAGCCCAGAACATGTTCAAATTAGATGTGATTTCATATGGAGAAATGGTTTGCAAAAAATGAAATGGATATAAGTTAGCTTTGATTGCACTCACAGCATCATGCGTCTCTGGAAAGTCAATTTCTTTTGTTTCAAAGCAAAAAATTTTCTCTGAAATGTTTAACTCATTTGACTTCAGATGCCAGTTCATATTGCTAAGTAAAGCCGAGTCAGTCTGAATCATCGATTTGATTTGGAAGTGGACATTCAGAAGCAGCGGCACAAAGCTCTTCAGTTCAACAACTTAAATCATGCTGAGTGAATGAATCGATGGAATCTACAGATTCAATCTAATCAAATGTATCCTTAAACTGGATTTTTGTACCGCCCAGCAGATATAAGAAGAGGGATCTAAAAAAGAGCAGATGTAAAGGTGATTTTTTTGGGGGGGGGTATTTGTTTTTCCAGATAGGGGCTGCCCCTAATATTTGGGGGGGAGGGCTTGTTTACTGTGAAGTAGGCAGGACAACATTATATGAAGAAGTATGACTGCATTTTTTTGGGGGGGGGGAAACTGCCTAAGCTTTCCTGACTAAGGAGGGACTAGAAGTCATCATCTCCTGGTGATTGGCCCAAAGTCACCCAGCCAGATTGCAGGCTTAATGGAGAACTAGAACTCATAGTCTCCTGGTGATTGCCCCAAATTCATAGAGCTGGTTTGCCTGCCTAAGACGGGACTAGAACTCACCGTCTCCTGGTTTCCAGACTTGTGCCTTAACACTGGAACAAACTGGTTCTACAGATCTTCCATGCAGTAGTTGGAGACATTAAGCCATCTTAGAAATTTTGCTCAGTGCTGCTGGTCTACACCAGGGGTCCCCAACCCCCAGTGCCGCAGCATGCCAGCAACCGGTCCGCGCAAACAAGCAAAGCCCCATCCGCGGGATGCAGGCAGTACATGTAACCACACCCCCTCCAGTCCGCGGAAAATCCTTTCTCCACAGAACTGGTCCCTGGTGTCCAAAAGGTTGGGGGCCACTGGTCTACACAACCGAGTTTACTCACCTTTGTACTTACATCTAAACAGATAAGAGCCTGTGTCCTACATATTTTCACACTTTATATGGAGTTTCTAGGAGATGGACACTATCCAGTAGTGGGATTCAGCCAGTTCGCCCCACTTCGGCAGAACCGGTAGCTAATGTTTTGTTGCCCAGGCCCAGAATGGACTCCCAGAAGCGGTATCCACACAGAGAAATGATTGTTCACATATTTGAATCCCACCACTGACACTATCCCACCCCACGCAACCAGAAGTGTAGGATCAGGTTGGCGTGTTACCATCTACATAAGATTACTTCTCCACCACTTCATGTGTATGACAAAGGGGGAGTAGAAAAGTCTGTGAGGGAAGAATGTCTCTCCATCTGGATGCCTATGGAGATTCTAAGTCATCCAGTCATGATCGTGGTCATCTACATTAGGATTGAACAGCCCTCTCTCATCAGAGGGGGAGGGATAAGACACCAACTATCTCCTGTTTACAACACCGTCCTTTCAGCAGTTCCAAGAAGGCTCCACCACCCATTTGCACTATTCAGGTGACCCTGTGGGCACAGATAAACCCTCCAAGTGTCCTCAACGACTCTCAGAAAGATGACTGCAAGGAATATAAATCCTTCCATCCTCCACCATTTAGTCAGAACTGAAGAAGCTTCTTGGATGAGAAGCAAAACATCTTCAAGGAAAAAAAACAAAGTCCAGTTGCCTTTTGAGAAACCATCTTTGGGATGTCCAGCTGGAGGAATCCACGCAAAGGCAACTTGAGCTGGGGGCAGGGATATGACAGCACTTTTCAAGTATTTGAATGGAGAAAATCAGGGTTTGTTCTCTATCATTCTATCGTTTCAGAGTGCAGAACATGGAATATAGAGCAAACTTACCGGAAAGTGTATTTTAGTTAAACATTAGGACAACTTTCCTGAAAGGAAAAACAGCTTAATAGCAGAGTTAATATCCAAGGAAACAGGTGGATGTGTTCCTATCTATCTATCTATCTATCTATCTATCTATCTATCTATCTATCTATCTATCTATCTATCTATCTATCTATCTATCTATCTATCTTTCTGGGATGCTGTAGTCTAGATTTCTGCAATGAGCAGAGGGCTGTACCTGATGATCTCAAAGGCTTCGTCCAGCTTTATAGTTTGTTCATGCAACAAGCTGATCCGTGGTACTGAGTAACTCATTCTCAAGACTTGCAGGACACTTTGAACCATCATTAATCAAATGGTCCAGATTTGCACCCCAGGCTAAAGCAGATGCACCATGAAGACCCTCATACCAAAAAGACCAGGACAATCCCACTGTCACACGCATTTGCCCAACCAGAGCACAATTGTGCATTTCTCCAGAAAAATGATGCTGTTGATCACGAAAGATCCACCTTCACCCTTGATTGTTAAAAGAAAATTGACCCTCCTAACAGGCGGTGCAAAATGATGGTGCCTTTTTTTCCACCAGTGCTTTGGAGGAGTCCAAAGTGGTCATAAAAACCACAGACCAAGTTATAATCAGAGAATGTAAACACAGAGCGAGAAAGCCCTGTGCGAGCCCCATTTTAAACACATATTTCATTGCCTGGCTAAGGAACTCAAAGCCAAACAATTATAGCCGTGCAGACAAGAATTCATGCAGTTTATCTCTCTAATATATGTTTTTCTTTACCATCTACCCCATGATTTTAGTTTTCTGGAAAGTGAAGGTGAGGATGGGGAGGAATGCTTTCAGACTTGCAAGTTGCTGTCACTGTAACTTTACTGTAAAGACAAAGCTAGTACTCATGGTTGGTACTTCTTCTCTGGTCTACCTTGAAGGGCTGACAATGGTAGATGAGAACTATGAAGTAATCCTGCAGTGAATTGATTCAGACTGGTCCTTCCTTCCTTCCTTCCTTCCTTCCTTCCTTCCTTCCTTCCTTCCTTCCTTCCTTCCTTCTTTTATAATTTGAATCTTCCATGTAGGCTGATCTGTAGTTCCTCTGAATGGTAGAGGGCCATCTAGAAGTTATCGAAAGACCCCGTCTTCCCTGCCAATGATATTCAAAGATTCAGGACACCACAGTTACTAAATCTCACCTGCTTTACCTACTCAGCTTCTGAACAAGGCAACCTCTGATATAAAAGCCTCAGCGCTGAAACGTCCATGCTTTTTAATGGCCCCAATTGTTTTGCCACATGGGAAATGTAGTTCTCCTTTTGGGCACTGTCTAGTAAATCCTTTGCCGCAGTCCTCCAAGGTTTGCAGCAATCTCATCTCACAAGCTTCCATTTTCCAGGGAGTTCCTGCCGCATGTGGCATCTTCTAAGTTACTGATTCATCCCTCAGCATTCATGTATTATTACTCGCCCCCCCTTTTTTTGAGATGCTGATCTCTCTCTCTCTCTCTCTCTCTCTCTCTCTCTCTCTCTCTCTCTCTCTCTCTCTGTCAATATCTCCTCTTGCCCTACTCTTCTGTAGTCCTCCACCCAAGCAGTCCCACATTTATTTTCAAGACCAGGAGCTCTACCTGGGGAAATCAATATAGAGAGGTTCCTTGTGTCTAGCTTCATTCTGTTCTCCAGATTCTCCCCCCCCCAAAAAAAAACCACCCCACCATCCAGCTCATTACTCAAATCTACAGTTGTCCCAAGGGGTCAAAAAGCTGAATAACTTCCATATAGGTTAAGGTTAAGGTTAAGGTTAATTTAATTTGTATACCGCCCTTCTCCCGTAGGACTCAGGGCGGTTCACAGCATATTAAAAACACAAATACAATATACAGGATACAAAAAAAATCATACAAAAATACACAAAATAACCCCACTAAAACCTAATTAAAAGCCAAATATTGATTGCTGTATTCCCATTAAAATTACTTTTTAAAAACGTCCCTACCTAAAATCCCTACCTAAAATCCTCCCTAGGTCAGGCCCGCTTGCTGGAAAAGCCATGTCTATAGACACTGTACTTCAAGGTCTCACTGTACTTCTTCAGCCCTCACCTGATCACCTTGCCAGAAGTCAGAATAACAGTGTTGGAAGGGACCTTGGAGGCCTTCTAGTCCAACCCCTTGCTCAAGCAGAAGACCCTGTACCATTTCAGACAAACGGTTGTCCAATCTCTTCTTAAAATCCTCCAGTGAGGGAGTACCCAGAACTTCTGAAGGCAAGTCATTCCATTGGTTAATTGTTCTAACTGTCAGGAAGTTTCTCCTTAGTTCTAGGTTGCTTCTCTCCTTGATTAGTTTCCATCCGTTGCTTCTTGTCCTGCCTTCAGGCGCTTTGGAGAATAGCTTGACTCCCTCTTCTTTGGGGCAGCCCCTGAGATATTGCAACACTGCTATCATGTCACCTCCTAGCCCTCTTTTTCATTAAACTAGACATACCCAATTCCTGCAACAGTTGTTCCTATAGTTTAGCCTCCAGCCCTGTAATCATCGTTGTTGCTCTTCTCTGCACTCTTTCCAGAGTCTCAACCTCTTTTTCATATCGTGGTAACCAAAAGTGGACACAGTATTCTAAGTATGGTCTTACCAAGGCATTATAAAGCAATAATGTCTTTTCCTTCTTTGCAACTTTTCTCAGTCTTGCAGTTAGTTAAACGCCTGGGACAGAGTTCTCTTTTTTTTAACTCCCCCCCCCCTCTCTTCCACCTTTAGTAATGAACATTCTTCTCTCGCTTTCTCCTGGGTTGCCAAACCATACCAGGGTGGGGTGCTTACCTGCAAAATGCTGCTGGTTACTAGAAGCCAAGGCAGAAGCCACCTCATCACTGGAAGCCAGGGTGAAAGACATGGATTGGACCCAGTTCTTGGAAGAAGACAACATCCAACTCCCCTTTGCGGAGTCCGTTTCCAGCCGCTGAATTGACAGGAGATGGGAATCGCTTCTCGTTGACTCTGGGGAAGCTTTATTAAAGACAGATCTGACGTCAGGTTGGACGGCTGCATATTTTCTTCGGGAATAACTTTTCCTGCCTCCTTTTCTCTCTCTCTCTCTCTCTCTCTCTCTCTCTCTCTCTCTCTCTCTCTCTCTCTCCCTTTCATTTGGGTGACTCATCCCCACCTCCAGCTTTCTGGCTGTATCGCCTTCTGCCAGGAATTTCTTAAAGGAAAATTCACTACATATCATCAGCACAACGGCACTGTAATTTTAACACTCCACTCCTGCGCTCAGGGTTCACCTATAATTATATTTATTTATGACTTTGGCCTGAAAACTGGGTGGGCTGGATGGGAGTGAAATGAAAGGATTTTTTTTTTCCAGGAAGGGGTGGGTAGTCTTTTCCAAGATGGGCCTCCAGAGGAACAGATCCCTGTCCTCCTCTGTCCAAAATGTCTAATGTCTGGCTTAAAATTGGTTTAAAGGAGATTCCAGTTTCCTGGTGCCTTCAAGCAATGTTCTTGGCACAGTACGTAAGTAGTTTGCCACCGACTTTGTCTGCAGTGTTATTTTTCAGAGTCTTCCAATAAAACCTGTACGTACATCTCAACATACACAAAAAACAGAGTTTTGATTGCACCGTCAGCCCCCATCTTGACATTTTTGACCATATCCTCTGGATATACTTCTATATCTTTCATAGAATCATAGGACTGGAAGGGACCTCAGAGATTTTTCTAGTCCAACCCCCTGCTCATGGCAGGAGACGTTAAATAAATTAATAATAATAATAATAATAATAATAATAATAATAATAATAATAATAATAATAATAATAATAATGATGATGATGATGATGATGATGATGATGAGGAGGAGGAGGAGGAGGAGGATGTTGGAAGGGACCTTGGAGGTCATCTAGTCCAACCCCCTGCTCAGGCAGGAAACCCTATACCATTTCAGACAAATGGCTGTCCAGTCTCTTCTTAAAAACTTCCAGTGTTGGAGCATTCACCGCTTCTGGAGGCAGGTTGTTCCACTGGTTAATTATTCTGTCAGGAAGTTTCTCCTTAGTTCCAGGTTGCTTCTCTCCTTGATTAGTTTCCATCCATTGCTTCTTGTCCTGCCTTCAGGAGCTTTGGAGAATAGCTTGACTCCCTCTTCTTTGTGGCAGCCCCTGAGATATTGGAACACTGCTGTCATGTGTCCCCTCGTCCTTCTCTTCATTAAACTAGACATGCCCAATTTTACATTGATTAATTGTTAATCAATACGATTTGGAGAAGGCAGTAGGAAAAATGAAAAGATAAGAAAAACAAGGAGGATAATATTAATACAGTCCTACTACATGATTAGATATTCTTAGGTGTACCACAGTGATGTGGGAATTAGGTGTTCAGCAGAGTGATGCCATGGGGGAAAAAAATCTTTGTGTCTTACTGTTTGGGCACGCAATGCCCTATAGCAGCATCCTGAGGGGAAAAATTGAAAGAGTTTATGTCCAGGATGTGAGGGGCTTGTAGATATTTTCTCAGCCCTCTTTCTGGCTCATGCAGTATACAGGTCCTCAAGAGGAAGGCAGGCTGGTTGCAATTGTATTTTCTGCAGTCCTCACTATGTGTTGAAATCTGTACCTGTCCTGTTTGGTTGCTGTACCAAACCACATGTCAACACTGCTAACATCGGATGTTTTTCTTTGACAACAGTTGGAGATCCAAAACATTTTCTTCTTATGTTTTACTTTTAGAGTTAGAGTTAGATGATGCTGGGGGGAGGAATGTGCATGAGAGTTTAGCTAGACATAACAATACTCGACCTAGTGTGTGAACCAAGGTTAATGAAATAAGAGATGATAAGAATTGGTGGGCTGGAGAACTGGAGGGGAAGCCTGCATTTCAAGCTAATTGGAGAATGTGATTTATGACGGTTAATTGGAGGAGGGAATTGTGCTTTGATACTATGGGCTCAGGGGAGGGGAATCCAGTTTTTGGCTTCGATTATGTTAGTGCCGATGCTATGCTTCTCAAATAAAGATTCTTTAAGGTAAGCAATGCCTTGAAGTTCTTTGAAGTGTTTACTATTATTATTATTATTATTATTATTATTATTATTATTATTATTATTATTATTATTATTATTATGGATCATCGCACAATCAGCCAGATGTTCAGACTGGATTTGGCATTTTGTCTACCTATCGAATCCTCACCCAGGACCTGGGATAGGCAGATGTGGATGTTTGATGGTATTACAGATATCGTCGCAGGATGGAAGCAGTTCCTAGTAAAGCCGCCTTTTGCAATTGACTAATAGCGAATTTGTCAATGCCAATGGTGTTCAAGTGGTGCTCCAGTTGTTTTGGGATTGCACCCAAGGCGCCTATGACTATTGGTACTACCCTTGTTTGCCTTTGCCACAGTCTTTCTATTTCTATTTGTAGGTTTCTGTATTTTGTTATCTTCTCCAGTTCTTTCTCGTCTATTCTGCTGTCTCCAGGCACTGCCACGTCCACTATCCAGACTTTTTTGTCTTTCTTATCGACAATTGTTATTATTATTATTATCTGTCAGAACCATGACACCACACAGGCATAGAGGTACAAATGACAGACTCAATAATTCCTCTGTACAACCATATCAGCAAATCCTTGGGCAATCTGAGCCTTGGGAAACCTGAGTTCCCGCTGTAGTCATTTTGTGATTGTGCCTCAGCGGGGTTACTATTTCATTTCATTCTGTTGCTTTCTGTTCTTGGCCGCTGTTTTAGTTTTGAATTATTTCTTTCGAATTAAAAAGTTTGCCTTCTGTGTGGAAAGCTTTGTCTTGTGGTTTCTGTTTGGACGTTGTCCAGAGTTGCTGGGTGGCCATATAGATTTAAATAAATAAATAAATGTCTCCAAGCACATTAAGATGTTTAGTTGTCTTCTCCTTATAAGTGGGACTAATTCTTCCTTGCCAGGTTCACCCTACCCAATTCTAAAGCCTAGTCAAGGAGAGACAGAGATCAAGGCTAAAGGTGGAGACGAGCAGCGTTTTCCATGTCTCACCTTTTAAATTCATAACCAGCCTGGACAATACTGGCTGAGCATGATGGAAGTAGTAGTCTGGCACATCTGGTCAACAAGAGGTTGGGGAATAACAGAGTAACATAGTTGGAAGGTACCTTGGAGGTCTTCTAGTCCAACCCCCTACACAAGCAGGAGACCCTATGCCATTTCAGACAAATGGCTGTCCAGTCTCTTTTTAGAAGCCTTGAGTGATGGAGCACCCATAACTTCCAGAGACAAGCTGTTCCACTGGTTAATTGTTCTCACTGTTAGGAAAATTCTCCTTAATTCCAGGTTGCTTTTCTTCTTGATTAGTTTCCATCCATTGTCCATTGTTCGGTAGCTTCAACGCTAGAGAGGAGTGGCTTTGCTCTCTGTTAAATGTACAAGTCTATGAACTCCCTTCAACATTGACAGGGCAAGCCACTTGTATATAAATAAAGAGCAAGCCCCATTCCCTTCTAGCACTGATGACGTTACCTAGTTGCGTAATGAAATGTCTGCAAGAAAACCACCAAGTTCATAGCACCAAGGTTTCCAGTTTCTGAAGGTAAGCTGTTCCACCTGTAGATTGTTCCCACTGTCGGGAAATTTCTCCTTAGTTCCAAGTTGCTTCTCTCCTTGATTAGTTTCCATCCATTGCTTCTTGTCTTGCCTTATGATGCTTCAGAAAATAGGTTGCCCCCCTCTTCTTTGAGACAGCTCCTCAGATATTGGAAGACTGTTATCATGTCACTCAGTTCTTCTTTTCACTAGACTAGCCATGCCCAGTTCCTGCAACCGTTCTTCATATGTTTTAGCCTCCAGATCGCTAACCATCTTTGTTGCTCTTCTCTGCACTCTTTCTAGAGTCTCAGCATCTTTTTTATAATATGGGGATCAAAACTGGATGCAGTATTTATTTATTTATTTATTTATTTTATTTGATTTATATCCCGCCCTTCTCCCAACGGGACTCAGGGCGGCTCACAACATATTAAAAAACATAAACACATTTACAACCCCACCCAAGTAAAACCAATTAAAACCGAATATTTAAAGCTGTGCTATTTAAAATTACTCTTAAGATAAACCCGATTTAAAATCCTCCCTAGNGTGTGGCCTTACTAAGGCTTTATAAAGCGGTACGAATACTTGATGATATCTTGATTCTATCCCTCTGTTAATGCAACCTCAGATTATGTTAGCTTTTTTGGCTGCTGCTACACACTGCTGGCTCATATTTAGGTGATTGTCCACTAGGATTGTTAATAATTGTTGATAATTGTTCTTACTGTCAGGAAGTTTTTCCTTAGTTCTAGGTTGCTTCTCTCCTTGATTAGTTTCCATCCGTTGCTTCTTGTCCTGCCTTCAGGTGCTTTGGAGAATAGCTTGACTCCCTCTTCTTTGTGGCAGCCCCTGAGATATTGGAATACTGCTATCATGTCCCCACTCGTCCTTCTCTTCATTAAACTAGACATACCCAATGCCAGCAACCGTTCCTTATATGTTTTAGCCTCCAGTCCCCTAATCATCTTTGTTGCTCTTCTCTGTACTCTTTCTAGAGTCTCAACATCTTTTTTACATCGTGGTGACCAAAACTGGATGCAGTATTCCAAGTGTGGCCTTCCCAAGGCATTGTAAAGTGGTATTAACACTTCACGTGATCTTGATTCTATCCCTCTGTTAATGCAGCCTAGCACTGTGTTGGCTTTTTTGGCAGCTGCAGCACGCTGCTGGCTCATATTTAGGTGATTGTCCACTAGGATTCCAAGATCCCTCTCACAGTTACTACTATTGAGCCAGGTTTCACCTAATCTGTACCTCTATATTGGATTTTTCTTGCTAAGTGTAAAATCTTATTGAATTTGAATTTCATTTTGTTAGGTAAGGGCCAGTGTTCAAGTCTGTTGAGATCCATCTGTTTCTTGAGCCTATCTTCCTTGCATTTGAATCCTGCAAGCCTAAGCAAGAACTTTGATCCCTACAGTACTTGTTGACTTTGTGCAGGTGGAAAGTGCCTCTTTGTACTTATGACATCTCCGGTGACATAATCTAGATAGAAACCATTCTCCTTTGTGAAAGGAAAGCCACGGTCTCAACCTGAAGCTTAGGTGCAGATAAGAGCACAGTCACGCGCTCCAGTTTTTCACTTTGAAAATGAAAACTCAGCAGAACGCGGTAAATGTAGAATATGAACCAGGTCAAAAAACTTCAAATCTGAACAGGGGGAAAGAGTCACCAAGCTACAGCAGCCTTGCTTGCTCCCTGGGAAACCAAGATCTGTCAAATGCCTCTCAAGCATGACCGTAACATGTTAAGTACTGTACTGCACATTTCTTGCTGTTCTGCAAATGTAGGAAAGAAAACAAGCATCAGTGATCTATGCTTGGTAAACCATCAGCTCTGGAGGCAATAACCACAGAATGTTTCCTCTTTCTAATAGAGTGGAAAGATTTATTTTGAGCTATAGGCTGAAAAATGTTTGGGGCTGAGAGCCACGCTGGAAAAATTCAGCTTGCCTGCTTACACAAACACTCATTTATAGACCACCATTAGATGCAAACAGCTTTGCAGACGGTATGTGCTAAATTTCATTTCCACTATCGTTCAGTCTAGCGATGAATGTCACCCAGTCCAAACTGCCACATCAAGCAAGCAAGCAACACCATCTAAAACAGTGGTGGCGAACCTATGGCACAGGTGCCAGAGGCGGCACTCAGAGCCCTCTCTGTGGGCACGTGCACCATGCCCTGGAGATGGCAACTGTCCCTCTTCAACCAGCCGCCTACTAACTCGCTGAGGTCCCACGTGGCTGGATGCATCCCAGCACGGCTGGTTTCCCTCCCCCCCCGTCCCGTCCCTCCTGGCCTCGCATGGTCTCCTTTTCCCGGGCACGACCCACTGCATCGCCTCCTCAGCTGTCGGCCGGCTATCCAGCTCAGAGGCGGCTTCTCTGAACTGCTGGCGGCGGGCTGCGGAGCCCCAGAGGGCGCTGGTCGAGGGGCCGGCAGGCTGTGGCTGCTGACAGACACTGTCGGGCCCCATGTACTTGCTGGCCTCTGTGTGCAGGGGCCGATGGTGTCAAGCAGCAGACGCCCCGGCCCCTGCCTCACCTTGCCCTGCGACAATGGCACCCCTGCCCTGCCTCGCCTTGCCTTGCCTCATCTCACCCCGCAGGATGAGCCTCCTGCCCACTGCCCCACCTGTCAGAGACCCCCTGGATCTCCCCCAATCCTGCCCGGCCCTCACAAGTGTCCCTCCTCATGAGCAACATAGAGGTGACCACACCCACCTTGGCCATACTCACCCAGTCTGCTATGACCACCACAGCCATGACCACCCAGTGGGTCACGCCCACCTGGCACCCGGCGATAAATAAGTGGGTTTTGTGTTGCAGTTTGGGCACTCGGTCTCTAAAAGGTTCGCCATCACTGATCTAAAACAATCAAGAGTCCGTCACTTTCTTCAAAGTCTTAAGAGCTACGCTGAGGACTTCTCTGAGAAGGAGCTGCTGTTGAAAACACCCCCAGAACTTATCCCAAGATAGGTTCAGCCGAGGGGAGCATTCAGAAGAGCAAAGTGTCAGGTTTGAGTAAACAGGAATCCAATTGTGGGAATAACACGAGTGGAAAAACTTAAATTCTCCCTTCCTTTAATATTGTAAGCCACCCGGAGTTACCCTGTGCTCAGATGTGCAGCCAATAAATTTAAAAAAATAAAATAAAACGAATAATAAGATAAAATAATAATAAAATATAAAATAAAATAATAATAAAATAAAATATAAAATAATAATAAAATATAAAACAAAATAAAACACTGCTGCCCCAATGAAATGCACGTTCAAACTCTAAACCAGGGGTCTTCAAACTTGGCCCTTTGATGACTTGTGGACTTCAACTCCCAGAATTCCTCAGCCAGCGTGCCTGGCTGAGGAATTCTGGGAGTTGAAGTCCACAAGTCATCAAAGGGCCAAGTTTGAAGACCCCTGGTCTAGGACAATTTCAGCGTGGCCAACTCATTGCGGAACAATTCGCCGTGAGACAGGAGTTACACTAACATCGAAGAAACAGTGGAACAGAATCACTAAGGAAAGGATGCAAAAGAACATGTAAACCCAGGTGGGAAATGACGTTCTATCAATCTGGAGGTCAAATCTAACTTCAGGGTTATCTAAGGGAGTAAGGCCAAGAGAAAGCACTCAGAGCAACAGGTTGAGCAATGAGATATCATTACATTCCGTTCCTTCTTGATCATGAGAACAAGTATATCTCACCTTTTAACACTGGGTTAAAAAGGGTGAGATCCATATTTTCACTTTTTAGCCTTTACTATTTGCTAGCAATACCCTATCATGAGATATTTTTTGTAAACCAGTGGTTTTTTTTATGTGTGTGTGTGTATACATATAATATACATATACTGTGTGGGGGTATATGCATAAGAGAGAGAGAGAGAGAGAGAGAGAGAGAGAGAGAGAAATGTTTCATATCTCAAAATTGCCAAGGTTGAGATCCTACTGTTCTAAGTAATGAGGCAAATGAGTAAACCTTTTCCTACCCAGAAACCAAATCAGTTAAGGACAAAAACATCTATTTTTAATAATATTTTATTAATTTTCCAATTTTACATTTAGGTATTTAAAAAGCAACATGGTGACTGGGTTAATCAATAGTTCAATAACCAAATCTTTAGTACAAATCTCAAGTTAGAATATCAGATATTTCTTCTCTTTTTCCCTCAACATTTACTGTCTCGTATTCAAGTTAATACAGTTCTTATCAGTAAAAACATCATTATTACATTTATCAATAAAATTTTACCTTATACCTATCTTAATTACATTCAATCTTCATAAACAATCCATATCCTGTTATTAATTTTTACATAATTTTGATTTCTCATCAATATTCCAATTTAACCATTGATAGTGATAATTTTCAGTCTTTGGGTAACCAAGATTTCCCTTGTCTCAATTCATAACAAACTATAATATCCAAAATACACATTTTATCTATTTGAATGTAATCTTGTTCTATTTCCTAAGAGTTATCTATTTCCCACCACATCTATTTTTATTCATCATCAACTCTGTGGAGAAATCATTTTTAAAATTGAACTTGCCAATGTAAGCTGTGTAACGCTTAAAAGTTGTAAGAGGAGAGCAGTTTTAATCCACGCAGGTGCAAAAAAACCCAACAATGCACAAGAGCTTATGAAAATTAATGCCTGTTAATAAAATGCTGCATGCATTTTATCCAAACAACTGGTGAGTTTAATTGACAGGAAGACTATGGAGGTCTCTCCCCCTGAAATAATTAACCATTTATCTTTAAAACAGAAGGATTATCATAGTTCCACTGAGAATGTAGTAATGAGACAGACAAGATGTTTTATGTTTATTTTTCTTTGGGTATAGGAAGCATTTTAAAGCTAGGATTACATTCCTTTTGAGTAAATACAACATAGTTTAAGTCTATTTTTATTTTTTATCATTCTTAAAGACAGTATGTCCTCAATAGGCTGGGATAAACAATTTCTTTCTAGAATAAACATGCTTATAGAGCTAGGAGAAACTTGCTATAAAGTTTTAATTCTAGAGTTTGATATTTGTCTGGTGACCTATAAAACGGGGGCAGTGTAGCTATTCAGACAGTATTTGTTTCAAATAGTAAGGAGATTGGAGTGGGAACTCTTTAATAGCTCAGCCTTTTAGTCTCAGCAATGTACTCACTTGGATAGAATAGAGCAGGAATTTATAGACCTTTGTAATTGCAACTGATAATAGTACTTAGGTGATCTTATCTTAGATTGGAAGTTAAGCAGTCATATGTCATGGTTCCGACAGAGGAAACTCTTCAAAGAACTTCGAGGTATTGTTTACCTTAAAGAATCTTTATTTGAGAAGCATAGCATCGGCACTAACACAGTCAAAGCCAAAAATTGAATTCCCCTCCCCTGAGCACATAGTATCAAAGCACAATTCCGTCCTTCAATTAACAGTCATAAATCACATTCTCCAATTAGTTTGAAATGCAGGCTTTCCCTCTAGTTCTCCAGCCTGCCAGTTCTTATCATCTCTTATTTCAATAGCCTTGGTTCACACACTAGGTCCAATATTGTTATGTCTAGCTAAACCCTCATGCATATTCCTCCCCCCAGTGTCATCTAACTCTAACTCTAACTCTAAAAGTAAAACATAAGAAGAAAATGGTTGCATCTCCAACTATTGTCAAAGCAACAGTTGGTATTTGGATGGGAGACTTCCAATGAGTATCCATAAAGTTACAAGATCTAAGGGATGTGGTGGCTTAGTGGTTAAAGACTCTCGGCTTGTCAGCAGAAGAGCTAACAGCCCAGGTTCAAGACCCGAGTGCGGAGTGAGCTCCTGTTCCTTGCCCAGCTCCTACCCATCTACGAGTTTGAAAGCATGCAAATGCGAGTAGATAAATAGGTATCACTTTGATGGGAAGGTAACAGCATTCCATGTACCTCGGCATATAATCATGCTGGCCATGTGACCATGGAAAATGTCTTTGGGCAAGGCTTGGTTTCCTTGACTAGGAAACAGAGATGGGCACTGTGCCCTAGAGTTGGACACAACTGACAGGGAAACTTTTACCTTTACCTTTACAAAGTCTTTACCTTATAGTTCTAGGGATCTCAGAGTCCTAGTGGACAATCACTTAAATATGAGCCAACCGTGTGCTGCAGCTGCCAAAAAAGCCAACACAGTACTAGGTTGCATTAACAAAGGGATAGAATGAAGATCACGTGAAGTGTTAATACCACTTTACAATGCCTTGGTAAGGCCACACTTGGAATACCACATCAGGTTTTGGTCACCACGATATAAAAAAGATGTTGAGGCTCTAAAAAGAGTACAGAGAAGAGCAACAAAGATGATTAGGGGACTGGAGGCTAAAACATATAAAGAACGGTTGCTGGAATTGGGTATGTCTAGTTTAATGAAGAGAAGGACGAGGGGGGACATGATAGCAGTTTTCCAATATCTCAGGGGCTGCCACAAAGAAGAGGGAGTCATTGGATCTCTGGAGGGCCCGGGACAGGGGTTATTCCTCTGTCCTTGTTCTTTTGGACCTCTCAGCGGCTTTTGATACCGTGGACCACGGTATCATGCTGCGGCGTCTCGGTGAGTTAGGAGTGGGAGGCACTGTTATGCGGTGGTTCTCCTCCTTCCTCACCGACCGTACGCAGTCTGTATTGGCAGGGGGACAGAGGTCGA
>NW_015388945.1:34948-36747 GCF_001527695.2 Protobothrops mucrosquamatus
ACAAGCGGGTCTGGCCTAGGGAGAATTTTTAAATAGGGACAATTTTAATTTAATTTTTAATTAATTATACAGCGAAAAAAAATATTTGGTTTTTAACAGGTTTTTATGGGGGGATGATGTTTTATGTGTTTTAATATGCTGTAAGCCGCCCTGAGTCCTATAGGGAGAAGGGCGGCATATAAATCCATGTTAAATAAAATAAAATAAAAATGTTAAATAAAGCTATTCTCCAAGGCGCCTGAAGGCAGGACGAGAAGTAATGGGTGGAAACTGATCAAGGAGAGAAGCAACCTAGAACTAAGGAGATTTTTTTTCTGACAGAACAATTAATCAGTGGAACAACCTGCCTCCAGAAGTTGTGGGTGCTCCAACACTGGAAGTTTTTAAGAAGAGACTGGACAGCCATACAGGGGGATTGTTTCATTCCTGAGAGAAGATTGTGCATCTGATAATCTACTCTTCTTCAGTATCGATGCCAAAAGAATAAAATATAGCTATTCTGTATGGTCCTACAGACATTACAATCATGCAAGAGGTCGCTTTTGATGTCCCCTCATTACTTTTTCCTCTCACCCTGTGCAGTTTTCTCTTTCCTTTTTTATATTTTTCTAACTTTTGTTTCTTCTGTATTTTTATCTTATAAATATATTATTAACTAGCTGTACCCAGCCACGCATTGCTGTGGCTCAGTCTGGTAAAAGCGTGCGTTGCTTTTACGTCCAACAGATGGCGCTGTTTTTCAAAAAAAAGCATGTTTTTACCTGTCACAGGTGTGACATCTATATAATAGTAGGTATATAAAAACACGTGCGTATTCGAATGCAACGTTGTGTCAAAATTTCAAAGCAATCGGTGAAGAACTTTCGGAGATTTAAGATTTTGAACAAACGAAATTTACATTTTTATTTATATAGATTACAAAAATATTACACTAAATAAAGGTAAGAATACATTGTCCTGTATAGAATAACGTTGCCACAATTTTCTGGTCCTTTGGGGGGAAATGTTGAATTTCTCCCCATGATACAAGCTTAATGTTTCTTTTCTACCACCAGACTAAACCACCAGTTAAAGAGGGGATCTCGAAAACCTTTGTCAAAGTCTCTCTTAAATCTGGATCAAACCTAAGGTTTGGTTTTAATTTATATATCCTACATATAAAATATATTTCTGACGAGTCCTTGGTGCTCTCTGAGCTTGGTTGGGTTTTTTGCAGATTTTCATTACCCAAACTAAGTAAATCATCAGTGAACTGATGATGTTACCTAGTTGGGTGATGAAACGTCTGCAAGAAAACAACCAAGTTCACAGAGCACCAAAGACCCCTCATTTCAACCATGAGGAACAAATAATCTTTCTGCCATCCATTTGCTAACCATGATCCTAACCAACTTTTGCCAACTATGCAGAAAAACATAATGTTGTAGAACAAGAAGGGGCTTAACCCACCTAGTTTGAGTTTGGCTAATAGAGTTTTAACATAATTATCTTGCAAAACAAAAAAGCAGAGAGAAGAAAGATGCATGTTTAACTGTGAAAAATGCTTTTCTCAGCCTGAGGAGGTTTAGATATTTTGCTATTTTTAAATATCCTTTTCTAGCAAAGTTCTATGGCTTTGAGTCAATCAGTTGACTTCAGTCATGATGCTCCATATCCTTTAATCCAGGGGTAGTCAGCCTTGGCTCTTTTATGACTCGTGGACTTCAATTCCCAGAATTCCTGAGCCAGCTTAGCTGGCTCAGGAATTCTGGGAGTTGAAGTCCACGAGTCATAAAAGAGCCAAGGTTGACTACCCCTGC
>NW_015388945.1:39432-41186 GCF_001527695.2 Protobothrops mucrosquamatus
AAGGAAGGAAGGAAGGAAGGAAGGAAGGAAGGAAGGAAGGAAGGAAGGAAGGAAGGAAGGAAGGAAGAAATGCATAAACAATGTTGACATTTGGCACATTTTCTTTGTTCGTGATTAGAAGAAGGCTTGGACAGGTCTATGAACTTTACTAAGTGAATGTTTTTTCAACTTTCGTAAAGATTTTGGACAGAGGCACTCCAAAGCACCTGAGGGCAGGACAAGATGCAACGAATGGAAACTTATCAAGGAGAGAACCAACCTAAAACTAAGGAGAAATTTCCTGACAATGAGAACAATTAACCAGTGGAACGACTTGCCTCCAGAAGTTGTGGGTGCTTCACATCCCTGGAGGCTTTTAAGAAGAGATTGGATAGCAATTGTCTGAAACGGTGCAGGGTTTCCTGCTTGAGCAGAGGGTGGGACTAGACCTCTAAGTCTCTTCCAACTCTGTTATTCTGAGATGATTCTAATTATGATTCATGGAATCTCCAGAGACATTCACTTCTCCTTAGTCTAGACCAGCGTTTCTTTCCCATGTTGTCTGGGGAATTTTGGGAGTTGAGGTTCCATCTTAAAATTGCCAAGGGTGAGAAACATTAGTCTAAGCAAACGTTTGTCTCCTTGATGCCTTTCAGTTTCCATGTACATCCATTCCAGTGAACTGGTCTGGTCAACATCCAGTACTAAGTGATGCAGTTGTGGTGAAAGAAAAGGGAAGTGCTAAAGGGAACAAGAAATAACATTGTAGAAAAGGATAATGTCGCGGGCAAGTCAAAACCTACCATCTGTTTACAGCCAACCTGGATTGCGAAAGATTTGAAGCTGTGATGTTCAAATCTCCTTGCAGCCTGTGCCCATGTTCCTATTTAACAGGACGTGCTTTGTTGAAGAAAAGGCAAGATGCACAAGTGAGTGTTTTGGTTCACTCCAGATTTCATAACCACTTTTAAAAAGACTGGAGAGAGAATTGCTTGAAGCGTGATATGCCACAAAGGGCTGCCACAAAGGGGCTGCCCCAAAGAAGAAGGAGTCAAGCTGTTCTCCAAGGCGCCTGAAGGCAGGACAAGAAGCAACGGGTGGAAACTAATCAAGGAGAGAAGCAACCTAGAACTAAGGAGAAACTTCCTGACAGTTAGAACAATTAACCAGTGGAACAACCTGCCTCCAGAAGCGGTGAATGCTCCAACACTGGAAGTTTTTAAGAAGAAACTGGACAACCATTTGTCCAAAATGGTATAGGGTTTCCTGCCTCAGCAGGGGGTTGGACTAGATGACCTCCAAGGTCCCTTCCAACTTTATCATTATTATTAAGAAACACACAACTCAATAATCACCAATTTTGTGCTTCTGAAACTGCCTTCCCCCATTTTCATACTACATATTTTTTACCATTTTTCCGCCATCTTTTGAGAACCAACCGCTGGAGAATTCTTGATGAAACTCTAACAAGAGAGGTTGGGTGTTATATTTTAAGAAATTTGTATCAGCTGTCTAATCTGTGATGTCTTCTTGAGGTTGTGTAGGATTAGAACAAACTGGATTTCATTTACCCCTCTTCAGCCTCATCCTTGTGGATGCTGTCCAGGAGTTACAGCCAATAAATACTCTGATTACAATCGTATAGTGTTCTTCACAAGATATAAACAAGTTGCTTCATTGTTCCTATGTTGTGACACATTTGTGTAACTTTTAGGAATCTGCCTTGATCTGTATCGAGCAAGGAAATCTACTGTCCTTTTTTTTTAAAAAAAAAA
>NW_015388945.1:42441-51816 GCF_001527695.2 Protobothrops mucrosquamatus
ACATTCTTATCAGATTATACCATATTTTACAATCAATTCATTATCTCTACATATACATTAAATTTTATATACATTATCTATTCTAAAGTAACATACATTTCTATCTTAACATTTGTCTTTAATCCCAGCCGTCCTTTTCAAATTCCTCCAACGGTAAAATTTATCCCAGGTTTCAAAAAAAATTGATCCACATTTATCTACTGTCCTTATGGCTCCTGAGACTATGGAAAAACACTTGGTATTTTCTTATTTTGTCCCTTAGTTTGGGGTGGAAATGCACTGATTTCATGCTACTTCAATTCATCCAATTTCCAAGTCTATCATCAGTAATAACACAAAAGAGGTATGTTTAGTGTCCTTGATGCTGTTTGAACGTTCTCTTTGTAAAACTTAAAATAAGCTTCTATTTTGGAACAGAACAGATAGTCTTAACCGTAGTTTGAATTGGGAAACTGTGACCATCCCAGACCAAGCCAAGTCCAAAAATGCTGGAGAATTTTTAGAAGGCTGGAACTTTGACCAATTAGCCAACAATAGACACATGGACATAAACAATATCCACATACTGTGCAAAAGAGACAATCAAGAAGCCAAAAAGGGTGATTTATTAAAGGGGATATTGTATTATTAAGTAGATGGTTTAATACGGTGGGAAATAGATAACTTTTAGGAAATAGAACAAGATTCCATTTAAATAAATAAAATGTGTATTTTGGATATTATAGTTTGTTATGAAGTGAGATAAGGGAAATCTTGGTTACCCAAAGTCTGAAAATTATGGATATCAAAGGTTAAATTGGAATATTGATGAGAAATTAAAAATTATGTAAAAATTAATAACAGGATATGGATTGTTTATGAAGATTGAATGTAATTAAGATATGTATAAGCTAAAAAATTATTGATAAATGTAATGATGTTTTTATTGAGTTGATATAATTAGAAATGTACTAGTTTGAATACGAGACAGTAAATGTTAAGGGAAAAAGAGAAGAAATATCTGATGTTGTAACTGGAGATTTGCACTAAAGATTTGGTTATTGAACTATTGATTAACCCAGTCACCACATTGCTTTTTAAATACTCAAATGTAAAATTGGAAAATTAATAAAATATTATATATATAAAAAAGAAGCCAAAAAGGGGAACAAAAAGACCAAAACACCTCCCCACCAGCAATCAGCCCCCAGATGAACATAGATTAACTCCAAGATTAACGTCAGACCAACAGCCAAGAAGTAAACAATACCCCAATCAAGGAACTGCCAAGCAAGCTAACAGTGAATGACCCAACCAAAGAATCTGTGAGACCACCCCTACCAGCACTGACAGGGAAAGCCACTAGAACAGGGGTCTGCAAACTTGTCCCTTTTATGACTTGTGGACTTCAACTCCCAGAATTCCTCAGCCAGCGTGTCTGGCTGAGGAATTCTGGGAGTTGAAGTCCACAAGTCATAAAAGGGACAAGTTTGAAGACCCCTGCACTAGAATATAACCTGTGAGCAAACCCCCACTCCCTCCTAGCACTGATGGTGTTACCTAGTTGGGTAATGAAACATCTACAAGAAAACAACCAAGCTCAGAGGGGGCAACAAGGACCCCTTGCTTTTATTCCGTTCTTCACTTTTTCCATTTGTGTACCCCTCGTGAACTCTGTGAATTTTGCAGTTTTCTCTGTGGTACTCAGATTGAGTCACATGGAAATGGTTAACATTCTTGTTCTCGCTATTAATTTAACAATTAGTACCAGATGATCTCTCCAATCTTATGCAATTTAATTCTTTTTCAAAACCATCTGGCCAGCTCGGGAGAGGCTTCATTATCCCAGATATTCACAAGTGGCCACAAACAATCTTCAGGGCACGTTTTACACACTCAGTGCTTCTTTCATATCACTAGACAACAAAGGTGAGCAATTTTTTTTAAAAAAGGTGAGACAAGGTTTCAATCAGCCTCGAAACTGGATGTTGATGATCACTCTAAAACTGTAGTGGGAGACACGGGACAAAAATAAAATTTGATTTCACTCCATTAATATTTAAAGATTAATTCAAATTAGGATGAAGATGCCATAATTTAATAATAGAATACAATACAATGCTCTCCAATACATGGTCTCCTAAATTCACCAAGCCTTGGATCAATCTTATCTATGGAGATTCTCAGTCATCCAGGTCCATACTTGTTCCAAAGATGCTTTTTTTTTTCAAAAGGCAACTGGACTTTCTTGTTTTTGTTTGAAGACATTTTGCTTCTCATCCAAGAAGCTTCTTCAGTTCTTGGATGCTTGGAAGCTGCTTGGATGAGAAGAAAGAAAAACAAGAAAATCCAGTTGCCTCGTGGGAAAAATAAAAGCATTTTTGAGACTTGAATCAATCTCCTTTTAAGGGATCCCTGAGTCCTTGCAATGCTGGTATTTGTGTATCATCAGGATTGTCATTGTATCATTGTTGTCCATGGGGTTGCGATGGGTCGGACACAACTTCGCAACTAACAACAACAACAACAAGGATTTAATGGTGTAGATCAGCAGCTCTCTGCACCCACCCAACCGCAAACTCTTCTTCTCTCGTCTTTCTTGAGATTTCTTGCAAGTGACCCATCATTTGAGAATGAAGGCTAATATACGTGTCCCAGGATAATGTTGCAGGATCCAATCTGAGTCAGTCACTGGGATCATTCTTCCAAGCTCTCATGTTCATGCTGGAGCCCATCATCAAAGAACTTCCCTATCACAAGAGTATGTATTATGACATATGAATATGACACATTCTGGAGAGAGAGAAATTCCCTAATGATGGGCTCCAGCCTGAGTTCAAAATGCTTGGAAGAAAAACTTTTGGTCCTGGGGAATGACTCAGATTGGATCCTGACCCATCATTTCCTCATGTTATTTTGGTCTGGATGACAAAAATGACAGCAGTGTGCTGCAGCTGCCAAAAAAGCCAACACAGTGCTAGGCTGCATTAACAGAAGGATAGAATCAAGATCACGTGAAGTGTTAATACCACTTTACAATGCCTTGGTATTGGAATACTGTTTTGGTCACCATGATGTAAAAAAGATGTTGAGACTCTAGAAAGAGTACAGAGAAGAGCAAGAAAGATGATTAGGGGACTGGAGGCTAAAACATATAAGGAACGGTTGCTGGAATTGGGTGTGTCTAGTTTAATGAAGAGAAGGACGAGGGGGGACATGATAGCAGTGTTCCAATATCTCAGGGGCTGCCACAAAGAAGAGGGAGTCAAGCTATTCTCCAAGGCGCCTGAAGGCAGGACAAGAAGCAACGGATGGAAACTAATCAAGGAGAGAAGCAACCTAGAACTAAGGAGAAACTTCCTGACAGTTAGAACAATTAACCAGTGGAACAACCTGCCTCCAGAAGTTGTGAATGCTCCAACACTGGAAGTTTTTAAGAAGAGACTGGACAGCCATTTGTCTGAAATGGTATAGAGCTTCCTGCCTGAGCAGGGAGTTGGACTAGATGACCTCCAAGATCCCTTCCAACTTTATTATTATTATTATTATTATTATTATTATTATTATTATTATTATTATTATTATTATTATTATTATTATTGTCATCATCATCATCCTCATCATCATTATCATTATTATAAGCATCTGCTCTCAGCTGGCAAGGTTTTTATTTGTGCTTCTGTTGTAGCAATAGATTGAACGCTGTTTAGCTGAACGTGCTATAAACAATAAACTTTGGACTATTAGAAAAACATGGAATGAAGGCAGTCAATGCTCGTTGAAAAATGAGATTCCAGATTTCAGTTCTACACTGGTAGCTTTTAACTTACAACCACAGTTGAGCCCATCATTTCCATTCCCATTTGATGGCCTTTTTTGCCACAGTTGTTAAGCGAATCACTACAGGTGAATCATGTGGTCATTAAGCGAATCTGGCTTTCTCCATTGACTTTGCTTATTGGCAGCCAGCTGGGATGATTACCAATGATGATCACATGACCCCAAGACAGAGCAACCGTCATAAATATATGCCGGTTGCCATGCACCTGACTTTTGCTCACATGGCTATTGGAATGTGGCAACAGTTGCAGGTGTGAAAACTGGTCATGAGTCCCTTTTTTCAGTGCTGTTGTAACTTCAAATGGCCACTTAATGAATGGTTGTAAGTCAAGGACTATCTATATTCTCAAAAAGTCAAAATAAATAGGGGACTGGAGGCCAAAACATACAAAGAACGATTGTTGGAATTGGGTATGTCTAGTTTAACGAAGAGAAGGATGAGGGGGTGACATGATAGCAGTGTTACAGTATCTCAGGGGCTGCCCCAAAGAAGAGGAAGTCAAGCTATTCTCCAAAGCACCTGAAGGCAGGACAAGAAGCAATGGAAACTAACCAAAGAGAGAAGCAACCTAGAACTAAGGAGAAATTTCCTGACAGTGGGACAACTTACCTCCAGAAGTTATGGAAGCTCCAACACTGGAAGTCTTTAAGAAGAGATTGGACAGCCATTTGTCTAAAATGGTATAGGGTCTTCTGCTTGAGCAAGGAGTTGGACTAGAAGACCTCTAAAGTCCCTTCCAACTCTGTTATTCTGTTAAGTGATAGTTCTAAGCCTGCGAAATAAGCATGAAGGTCTCTTCACACGGGAATTGCACACCAGTTGAAAGCATCCCTATCCCCATATGATCCAATGAGGTTGGCTAAGTTTGGGAGACACATTCATTCATTCGTTCGTTCGTTCATTCCTTTCTTGGCAGCAGCATATGCGAAATCTTAAACAAACTGGCTTTTTAGTTTCATTCATAGCAGGAGATTGTGGGTGGTCCAAAACATTGCCTCTCCTGGCTTCCCTCGCTGTTCAGCTGCCATGAGGTTCTTCTCAGCATCTTGGGGGTCAATGAGAGAGAAGATAATGGTGGGCCATCATCCAGCTGAGATGGTGTGGTTGTTTCCCAACAGTCCACAGAACTAGCTCTACAGCTGGAAGGGAGAACTTCTTATGGGCCAAGGACTTCAGAGAGCAGTGATAGCAAGGCTACCGTGGAGGTCGTGACCCATCTTTGTGTCTTCTTCTCCAGTGGAGAGATGCAGAACAGTTTGTTTCAGTGGGAAAGTAAATTAGATGAGCTCAGTAACTTGGAGACAGAATGTACTTATTTTGTTTTCCATTCCTACAGCTAAGTTGAAAAACTGCCCCGTCAAACACTGGCAGCGGGCTCGGAAGGACAGGGAAGTGGAAACAGACTGAAAATTGCACGCCAATGGCAAAGATTCCTCTCTGTGTGTGTATCTGGTGTATGTGTAGGTGTATATGTGTGTGTTGCATCTCATCCCCAGTGAGGAATACAGTTCTAGAAACAAGCAGTCCAGCAATTCTGCCAATATGTACTCAATTCCTTGGACTGCAAAGGTGACTAACAAGCAACTGGAAGGCAAAATCACAAAACTGTACCTCACTTATTTTGGCCATATTCTGTGGTGGAATTCACTGGAGAAAGCAATTGTGTTGGGAAGAGTTAGTGGTAAAAGGAAACCAGACCATCAAAAAACACGGTGACCGGACACCATCAAAGCTGACACCAGCCAAAGCATGGAAAAACTCAAAGAAGCAGTGCAAGATCGGAAACTGTGGAGAGACCTGGCCCAAAGAATTGCCAAGAGTCGGACACGACTGAGTGGATAACATTGTCATCATGTACACAAAGGCTGGGTGGTGCTCTGTCTCAAGCATTTGATGAGAAAATGTTGAGAGTTTGGAAAAAATTAAGAGAAGAGCAACTAAGATGATCAAAGGCCTGGAGACTAAAACATACGAAGAATGGCTACGGGACTTGGGTTTGTCTAGTCTAAAGAAAAGAAGAAATAGGGGAGACATGATAGCAGTGTTCCAGTATTTGAAGGGCTGCCACAAGGCAGAGGGGGTCAGGTTGTTCACCAGAGCATCAGAAGGAAGGACGAGAAACAATGGTTGGAAACTGATCAAAGAGAGAAGCAACCTGGAATTAAGGAGAAAGTTCCTGACAGTGAGGACAATCAACCAGTGGAACAGCTTTGCTTCCAGAAATCGTGGGCGCTCCATCACTGGAGATTTTTAAGAAGAGACTAGACATTCACCTGTCTGAGATAGTATAGGTTCTCCTGCTTGAGCAGAGGGCTCGACTAGAAGACCTCCAAGGTCTCTTCCAGCTCTATTCTATTCTAAGGTGCTTCAATCAGCTCGCCAAACTGGATCCGCTTACATGCCAAATAAGTCTGGTAATTCCAATCGAATCATCCTATCGGATGCCTCCATGCAAAAATCAAGTTGAGTCGACCCTGATTCCATGAACTGACATAGTGAATTGAATTGATTTTCCAAATCGATCAGAAGAATCATGACTCTGAACTGAGCAGACCGTTTGAAACCAGGCTGTAGAAAATCTCTATGTTCCCACTGCCTTTTCTGTTTCTTTCTTTCTTCCTTCCTTTCTTTCTTCCTTCCTTCCTTTCTTCCTTCCTTCCTTCCTTCCTTCCTTCCTTCCTTCCTTCCTTCCTTCCTTCCTTTCTTTCTTTCTTTCTCTTTCTCTCTTTCTCTCTTCTTTCTTTCTTTTTTGTAAAATTTTTATTAATTTCTTTCCATACAATTCAATAGTACTTATTCAACAACGTGTTGTCTGAGTTTATCATTCACTAATACAAATTTAATTCCAAATCCTTTATTCTTTTCTGCAGCCATTGATAATGCAAGTCCCAAGTCTGATAGTATTCTGTTTCTTCTGTTTCTTTCAACCTCATAGCTAGGTCTGTCCATTTCCGCACATTCTAGTATTTTTTTTAATTATTTCTTCTTCTGATGGTATTTCTTCCTTTTTCTGTTATTTAAGCTCCTGTGAAAGAAAGGATAGAGCCAATAACGAAGTTTTGCAGTAATGCCTACTTCATTGCCTAAGAATTATTATTTCATTTTGGACACCCGAGCACATAGTTCTCTAGAGCAGAGTTTCCCAACCTGGGCAACTTTAAGATGCTTTGACTTCAACTTCCAGAATTCCCCAGCCAGCATGAGAAAAGTGACACGTCCGTTTTCCACACTTATAACCATTGCAGCATCCCCGTGGTCACATGATTAAAATTCAGAGGCTTGGAAACTGACTTGTACTTCTGACGGTTGCAGTGTCCCGGGTTCACGGGATCCCCTTTTGCGACCTTCTGACAAGCAAAGTCAATGGGGAAGCCAGAGTCACTTAACAACTTAACAACTGAAGTGATTCACTTAACAACTGGGGCAAGAAAGGTCAAAAAATGGGGCACACAGAAATTTCAGGCACAATTGTGGTTGTAAGTCGAGGACTATATGTACAGTCGTAATTTCATTTGCTGGAACTTTGGAATCTTCTCAAACTTCATATTAGCTGAAGTTCCCCACTGCTTAGGATTATTATTATTTTTAAAAATATCTTATTCTTCTGCAAACTTAAATACTGCTCACACCCTTTTGCTTCTCAGCAAGCCTCATTTTGGCCTCAGTTCTGCACTCCTTGCTATCAAAGGAAGTGATAAATGTCTGGCAGAGCGCAATCTTTTCTGGCTACAAGTTCTGTTTAGATTGGACAAATGAGATCCATACCATTCACAAACAGTGAAATGTTTAACATTCACTTGGAATTCCCTCTCGCATCTGTTCGTTCAAGCTCGATGCTCTGGGAATCACAGAAAAAGAGGTTTATTCAAATCCCAGAAGTGGATGTCATTGTCTTGTGCTTGATTAAGATCACCTTGAACCTAGTTTCCTTTTCTGAGGTGTTGACTATATCACCTTCTTTAGTGTCATCTGAAAATCTGAGGACCCTCCCTTCTATTTTTTTTTTCACCTGAAATGACTTCTGTATGCTTTTTAGATAAAGTAAGTGACATTTTGGCTTGTTATAAAAAACAGTTTCTTGACTCCATTGTTAAAAGGGAAAGGGGAAGGGGAAGGGAAGGGGAAGAAAGGAAGAAAAGAAGGAAGGAAGGAGGAAAAAGGAAAAGAAAGAAAGAAAGAAGGAAGGAAGGAAGGAAGGAAGGAAGGAAGGAAGGAAGGAAGGAAGGAAGGAAGGAAGGAAGGAAAGGGGGAAAAAGAAGAACGAACGAATGAAAGAAAGAAAGAAAGAAAGAAAGAAAGAAAGAGAAGAGGGAGGGAGGGAGGGAAAAGAAAGAAAGAAAGAAAGAAGAAGAAGAAGGAAGGAAAGAAAGAAAGAAAGAAAAAAAGAAAAAAAGAAAGAAAGAAAAAAGGAAGAAAGAAAGAAAGAAAGAAAGGAGAAAGAAAGAAAGAAAGAAAGAAAAAAGAAAGAGAGAGAGAGAGAGAGAGAGAGAAAGAGAAAGAAAGAAAGAAAGAAAGAAAGAAAGAAAGAAAGAAAGAAAGAAAGAAAGAAAGAAAGAAAGAAAGAAAGAAAGAATTCAAGTTGCTTTTCAGCTGCAAACAAAATATTTCCTAGTAATTTACTTAGGTAACTTGGATCTCTTATTTCTGCTATACGAGAGTTCCAGTTCACAAACGCCTGAAATACCCTGCCAAGAGGCAGAACAACAATTTTAGGCTACGTATGAAAGGGATATTTCCGAAACTGGTCGGTGGAAATTGGTCTGCAACAATGGAATCCAAATCTCATATTTTAAACCATTCCAGTTTGCGAGCAAGGTGTTCACCCCCTTGGTGACATTTTGGAATGCAATATATCAATACAATACCCCAAAAAACCATCAACAATAAATAAAGTGGTTTTTTTAAAAAAAAACTCACTCTGTAGCCTTAAAATCTAAAGAGAAAGCACAGCCTTCATGGCTTCAAGGGCAATGATGGTAAGAAATATTTTTCCAAGAGGAAATAGAGAAAAAAAAGAATCAGATCAGTTCTACTAACAGTAAATATACTGTAAAAGCTCATCAAGACCGTCAAATAGTATCTGCTGAAGGTCACGCTTTCTAATGAAGGAAGAAATCTAATTATTACCAGCTTCGCTGCGAATTCTTGGGGACCTGGAGAGCTGTGACATATGTATATTTCTGTTTATACTTTACACTCTGATTTTCTAATGGAATTTTTGCAGCTATTTCAGCCACACAGCAAGGAGGTCCTTTTATTGTGTGTTCAAATCATGCTGACTTTGCAGCTAATTGGTTGTGTCTCTCTTATGCCTTGTTGCACAACTCTCTCATTCTGGGAAGCTTTCAATGCAGCCGATGAGAATCAATCATCCAGATCTAGATGGGTGGACTTTCACATTTGATTTGTCCTTTTTGGGAACCCACGCAATATTCCATAACGAGAGCCAAAGAATGCCCATTGTTCATAATCAGCGTCAACTTCTAGGGCATTTGAGGAATTAGATTTTTTAGTGAATGTTGCTCTCCTCACATCCCAGCTGAAAATTCAGTTCA
>NW_015388945.1:52063-76846 GCF_001527695.2 Protobothrops mucrosquamatus
GATGAGAATCAATCATCCAGATCTAGATGGGTGGACTTTCACATTTGATTTGTCCTTTTTGGGAACCCACGCAATATTCCATAACGAGAGCCAAAGAATGCCCATTGTTCATAATCAGCGTCAACTTCTAGGGCATTTGAGGAATTAGATTTTTTAGTGAATGTTGCTCTCCTCACATCCCAGCTGAAAATTCAGTTCAGATGGGACTCTATAAGTCTGGTGTAATTGAGTTCATCAATGGTCCTGGAACTCAGTTCATACGATGAACAGATGAACAGAATACGGAATCACACCGTTGGAAGGGACCTTGGAGGTCTTCTAGTCCAGGGCTTTTCAACCTTTTCACCCATTGTACCACTTTTAAGATATGGCAATATCTGAGTACCACCAGTCGCCTAGCAAGGTGTCAAAAACTTGATGACCCCCCAAAAAAGGAAAAAAGTGATAAAGTACAGGTAGTTCTTGACTTACAACAGTTCGCTTAATGACTGTTCAAAATTACAATGGCACTGAAAAAAGTACCCCCCCTCAACCCACAGCCGAGCAAGACACCTGCCTGCCCGCCCGGCAGCGCTCTTCCTCCTGTCCGAGGTTTTCATTGTTGTGAGCATTTCTGTTGAGGATTGGCAGTGGGGGGGGGTGTTTGGTTTTTATTCCCCTCCGCCCGTCTGCTGGGTGGTTGCAGCAGGTTTTGGTCACTTCACATGACCCTGGGACACTGTGACCATCATAAATATGAATCAGTTGCCAAGCATCTGAATGTAAATCACAAGACCTTGGAGATGCTGCAACATTCCAGCTGATCTGTGCTTCTTCTGGGCTCAGCAGAAGTGCCAGGATCAGTGCTGCTTTCCAGCTGATTGGTGCTTCTTCAGGGCTTAGCAGAAACACAAGGATCAGCACCGAGCTCAAGCTGGAACCTGGCGCTGATCCTGGCGCTTCCGCTGAGCCCTGACAGCCCTGAAGAAGCACCGATCAGCTGGAAAGCGGCACTGATCCTGGCGCTTCCGCTGAGCCCTGACAGCCCTGCAGCTCCAGCCATCTCTCGCTCAGGTTTGTGCGGTGCTGCCACTGGTTCAGCTCATTCCCCCCCCCCGCTACCACTTTTCTAGGATGGTCGCGTACCACCTGCCAGGTGCCAATGTACCACAGGTGGTACCTGTACCACTGGTTGAAAAGCCCTGTTCTAGTCCAACCCCCTGCTCAATAGCAATAGCACCTAGACTTATATACTGCTTCATAATGCTATTTGCGGTTTACAGAATCAGCATATTGCCTCCAACAATCTGGGTCCTCATTTTACCGACCTCAGAAGGATGAAAGGCTCTTTTACCAATGGTTAGGAAAACGAATTAGTGAGAAATGAATGTGATATGTTATTTTGAATATATATTAGTAAGAAGAATGATATGTATTAACTAGCTGATACCGTTTATGATTATTGTTTATTATACTTATTACAGTTACTTATTATTATATCAATTATTGTTAACAGAACATATGTACCCAGACAAGAGACTGTTTCCTAAGAATTGTAAATGTTATTGGGCGATAACCCCAATGTTGATCCCAACCCCTTCCCAACCCTAATCTTGATCCCAACCCCACCCTAAACCTTAATCCCCATCCTGATCCCATCCTATTCCCAACCCTATAAAACTCAATAAAATTTTAAAAAAAAGAAGGATGAAAGGCTGAGTCGACCTTGAGCTGGTCAGGATCGAACTCCAGACAGCGGGCATAGTTAGCCTCCAGTACTGCATTCCAACCACTGCACCACTACAGCTCAAACAGGAGACCCTGCCTATATCATTCCGGACAGCTGACTGTCCAATTTGATGATGTTAACTAGTTTGGGTAATGAAACATCTGCAAGAAAACAACCAAGTTCAGAAAGCAGCAAGGACTCAGTGTCAAGAGTGACACACCATGATATTTTGGATGGCTGACCCTTATTCACCAACTTTTAAAGATTTTAAAGTGTGTTAGTAGGATACATGTGTCAAAAGAATAATTTGGTGTTCCAACTCAATCCGGGATTGTACAGGAGCAAATCAAAATGGAATCCAGACATGCTGTAAGGAAAGGAGATTTATATATTCCCAAAAGCAAAGAGGTTTCCTTGTGGGTGTAGCTACAGAAGAAATGGGGTACAAAGAGCTTGTTTTATAGAACAGAACAGAATAGAATAGAATAGAATAGAAGCTGGAAGAGACCTTGGAGACCTTCTAGTCCAGCCCCCTGCTCAAGCAGGAGAACCTATACCATCTCAGACAGGTGATTGTCTAGTCTCTTTTTAAAAACCTCCAGTGATGGAGCGCCCATGATTTCTGGAGGTAAGCTGTTCCACTGGTTGATTGTCCTCACTGTCAGGAAGTTTCTCCTTAATTCCAGGTTGCTTCTGTCTTTCATCAGTTTCCAACCATTGTTTCTCATCCTTCCTTCTGGTTCTTTGGTGAACAAAGTGACCCCCTCTTCCTTGTGGCAGCCCCTCAGATACTGGAACACTGATATCATGTCTCCCCTATTTCTTCTTTTCTTTAGACTAGCAAAACCCAGGTCCCGCAACCATTCTTCATGTGTTTTTGTCTCTAGATCCTTAATCATCTTTGCTGCTCTTCTCTGATTTTTTTTTCCAAACTCTCAACATCTTTTTTGGGATATAGTGACCGAAATTGGCTGCAGTATTCCAGGTGTGGTCTCACTAGGGTTTTATAAAGCGGTACTAATACTTTGCGTGATCTTGATTCTATGCCTCTATTTATACAACCCAGGATTGTATTAGCTTTTTTGGTTGCGCTGCACACTATAGTCAGACTGGTTCTGAATGTGGGTCTTGAGGGGTGTGCTGGTTCTAGGGTGTCACTAGAGTGACATGGTCATGGGTAGATGGTATGTGTCATCTGTAATGGTTTATTCTGGTGAAGATGCAGTTCCACTAGGTGACAGTTTTAATTGTTTATATATCCACACCTTCTTCGATGTGTGGATTAAGTCAGGGTATCTTATTTGGGGGTTCAAGGAAATCTGAGTAAAAGATGTGCCGTAGTTTGCCATTTTTACTTGATTAACTTAGTTTTAGCTTAACTGTCAATTATCTAGCAGAGACAGGATTCTCAGTCTATTGTCAATTCGGTTAATATTTAAGGGAAGATGGAGACAGTGTGAGGAATAAAATATATTTTGATTTAAAACTTCCCACATGAGAAGAAATATGAAGATTGGCGGACGTGGCTTTGGGCTTCTTGCAATACAAAAGTATGAATTGTGTAGATACTTCACTTTAGTATGTGTGTGAATGGGGCTTTAAGTCTCTAATAAATGTGTGGATCCTCTCTGCTTTCCGATGAAATATGGAAATTTGGATTGGAGTTAGATGATCTTCTATCACTTTTCCAGATGACTTTCTTACTCCCTCTAGCAGCCAGATTCTACTACAAAAACCATAGGGGAATTTGAACTGGCAACTTAATTGTGGAGGAGGAGAAGGCTGAGGATTCCAGGTTTCCAAGTCACAATACACACTTTGGAACGTTTAAGAAATAGCCTCAATAAAATAGTTTTGGCTTGGAGATACAATCCCGGATGACTTGTCTACACAACAAATAAAACATGCCCAGTGAAGAAAATTTGTCAAAAGGCTGGTGGGAGTGTCTGAACTTGACAAGTTAGCAGAGCAGAACAGATATTTTTATTAGAAAACCAGAAAGAAAAACAATGAGGCTGCAGCCAAACTAAAGGCTACTTAAATTACTTTTTACAAGTAAGTCCTCAACGTACGACCACAATCCAGCCCAAAATTTCTGTTGCTAAATGAGTCGGTTGTTAAGTGAGTTTTGCCTCATGTTACGATCTTTCTTGCCACAGTGCTTAAATAAATCGCTGAAATTGTTAAGTTAGTAGCCCAGTTGTTAAGTGAATTTGGCTTCCCCATTGACTTTTCTCGTCAGAATATTGCAGAAGGTGATCACTTGAGCTCGGGACATTGCAACGGTCATAAATATAAGTCAGTTGCCAAGTGGCTGAATTCTGATCTCGTGACCATAGGGATGCTGCAACGGTCATCAGTGTGAAAAATAGTCATAAGTCACTCTTTTCTACGCTGTTGTAACTTCGAATGACCACTAAACTAACTGTGGTCACATGAACAAAATTTGGACACTTGGTAACTGGATGCATTATGACGATTGTGGCATCCTGGGATCATGTGATCCCCTTTTGTGACGTTCTGGCAAGCAAAGTCAGCGGGAAAGCCAGATTCACTTAACAACTGTGTTGCTAACTTAACAACTACAGTGATTCACTGAACAACTATGGTTGGAAAGGACGTAAAATAGGTCAATATTCACTTAACATCTTGTTTAGCAAACTTTGGGCTGCCTGTATGTAATAAGAGATGAAACGGCCTGGATTTTGTAGGCAACCGAGAGAAAAAGAAATTACAAACATTCTACAATTTGTTCTTCATTGAAAGACTCTGGTTAGTGGACAAGAACTACTTCAAAAGTTCTTGGTGTGTGTCCAGCGGTGTGCAGGCGAGCATTATCGTGAACCAACATCATACTAGAAGTCAGCATGCCCCAACACTTGTTATGGATGGCTTGTCTGAGTTTTCATAACATTTCACAGTAGAAGTCTGAATTGATGGTCAAACCACGCTCCGTGAACTTCACTAGCAATACTCCGTTGACATCTTCACCTTTGGCAGTGAAGTGTGTTGTTGGTTCGTGATAATGCTTGCCCACACACCGCTAGACACACCCAAGAACTTTTGAAGCAGTTCCATTGGGATGTTCTTGATCACCCTCCCCCTATAGCAGTGGTGGCGAACCTATGGCACGGGTGCCAGAGGTGGCACTCGGAGCCCTCTCTGTGGGCAAACGCACTGTCTCCCCAGCCCCACCTCCTCCCATGGCCCCCTCCTCACCAGCAGCCCCCCCAGAGGAGAGTCACCCCTGGGCGCGGCCCACGCAAAGCAGCGCAACCAAGGACATGGTAGCCGGGCAGCGGGGACAAAACTCTGCCCTTGTGCCCCATCGTGCACAGATGCTGCTGTGGGGCATGGGCGGAGGGCATGGCCGCCATGGCGCTGCTGGGCTGCCTGGGTGATCTGTGGTGGGCTGTGGAGGTGATGGGTAGCCCAGTGGGCAGGGCGAAGCAGGGACGGGGGTGCGGGGGCAGTTTTTGGACACTCGGTCTCTAAAAGGTTCTGCCATCACTGCCCTATAGCCCAGATTTGGCGCCGAGCGATGACTACTAAGGAATTTCACACCTTGTAAGACATTATGACAAGTGCCTCAATTTGAATGGCGATTATGCTGAAAAGTAATGTAATTTTGTAGTTTTCTAATGTGTATAATACAAGTTCTGTGTCTGCGAGTGTCTGTCATTGATAACCAAACAGAGGTTTATTTTCTAATTGCCCTTGTATTTGTGGCTCAGAGTTGAACTGTGTTGGTCATGAAATGTCTGCAAGAAAACAACCAAGCTCGGAGAGTACCAACAACTCCACAGCAATAATTTTGGAAAGTCAAAAGCCAAGAAATCTGTAACACAGTCTTGGTATCATGGGGTCCATGGTACTCTCTGAATTTGTTTGTTTTTTTGCAGACATTTCTTTACCAAACTAGCTGACATCATGAGTGCTAGTAGAGAGTGGGCAAACCAATAGTATATAAAATGAGAGCAAACCTCACATTAAGTGAAAGAATTGTGGACTCTGATTTCCCTCTTATTTTTTTAAGGCCATCAGAAGTATATCCACTTCTTCCGAGAACGTATGGTGGATGATACCGCTATTTTCATCTCAATATTTTTAAGCCTACCTTCTTCAACTTGGTCATCTCCAAATGTGTTGAACTGCACTTCTCAGAATTCCTAGCTAGTATGAAGTTGGGTGCAATAACTGGCCACCTAATGAGAAGAGAGGACTCTGGAAAAGACCCTGATGCTGGGAAAGATGGAAGGCAAACAGAGAACGAGAAGGCAGAGGATTAGATGATTAGATGGTGTCATTGACGCCATGAACATGAATGTGGTAGACTCCAGGAGACAGCGGAAGACAGGGAGGCCTAGCATGCTATGGTCCATGGGGTCACAAAGAGTCAACACAACCTAGTGACTGAACAACAACAACCTATCAATGCACAATGGGAACACCACACAATCCAGTATCCTCTTAATCAGAAGAAATCTCCATGAAACTTCATGGAACTTACTTCTGATTAGCACAGCTTCACAGTGATTGTCTTGCTAAGTAATAAAATATTGGCTCAATTTCTATCCAAGACTCTATTTAATGTACTATCTATATCTGTCCTTTGTTTTCCCAGCAAGTCTCTCTCTTTTTTTGGAGAAAAGACTTCTGTTTTTCTTCCTGATTTTCAGCATGCTTTTAAATTTCTTTCAGATTCCTTATGATTATTTTTAACATATTTATCACTGCAAAATATGGAAGGGCTTAGTTTTTGCTTCGTCTCAAACCGTTCCTTTAGCTGCTCTGTATCGGATCTAAAAAAAATTCACTGGAAAAGTTCCATCTTAATGTTTTTAATTCCAAGAGGAAATATTAGGTGGGGTTTTTTATTCAACTTTTTCAGAGATGAATAAAAAAGAAGAAGAAGCTATCACTTAAGAGACAGTTGTAGAATGAGACAGGCAATTTGTATGCAAAAATGAACCGCTTTCAGTGGAGAATTTTGCTGTTACTTTTCATTTTTTCCTTTGCCTTAAAATTGGGTGGGAACGTTTAAAAAAAAAGGAGGCAGATGAAATTTTTCAGCATGCCACGAGTTTTCTTTATCTATGAAAATATTTCAGTGTTTCCAAAAGCGGGCTTGAGGCCAATACTGAAGTCAGGAAACATGAATTTAATGGGTGCAATGCTTTAAATCTGATAGAAGTAACCTCAATCTCTGCTCAAAGGGGGGAAAAAATAAATGCTTGCAACAACAGTTTTTTTTTTTCCTGGGTTAGCACGATCTGTAATTTCATTTGGATGAAAAATGTCTCTGCTGTGCTTGAAAAGAAATAAACAGATTGCTTTCTTCCGATTATTCATAGTACAGACTCTTTTGATCCCTGCAGACTTGGCCTCTAAAAAAAAATCATTGAGGCTGTTGGGTGTATCACTGGAAAAATATAAATCTTACAAGACAACTGGCATTGCAAAAATGTATCTACAGTGAAGTTAAGTTGTTCTAGTAAACGGCAGTCTAAAGCAAAAGTTTCCAAGTTCACATCAATTTAATGAAATGCAAACGCCTTATAGCAAACTTTTTTTTTTTAACTGTACTACTGCAATGTTTCCTGTTTGGGACTTTGCAAATATAAATGTCCATTCAAAGCACATTCTGACATGAAAGAAAATGAATTTACAATATTAAATAACCTTAATTAATATAATACTAAACAATTATACTCACCAAGAAGGATAGTAATCATAAGAAGGTTAATCAGTAAGTATCATTCAACGATATTTATTGACTGAGCTTTATTTTTATGACTATTCTTATTATTAGTGATTATAATTATTCGGTATTATGGTAACTGTTTAGCTAGTAGGATAAACGACATTTATCGACTAACTTTCACTTTTTATGATTACGATTATTTTTTGTGACTATAACTTTTTAGTTCTATTTTAATTACTTTTATTTAGCATTTGTACCTGGATGACAGTCTGCTTGCTAAAGTGATGAGTTACTGTTGGGGGTAACCCCACTATTACATCTTTCCCTACCCTTATCCCAACCTCACTCCGCAACCCATCCAACACCCTTACCGATCTTATCCCTTCCCCACCCTTATAAAAATCTAATAAAATATTTTAAAAGAAGAAAAAAAAAGAAAATGAACTTGAAACTTAGAGTCTTTTATTACCATAATAGACTAGAGCAGTGGTGGCGAACCTATGGCACGGGTGCCAGAGGCGGCACTCAGAGCCCTCTCTGTGGGCACGCGCGCCGTCACCCCAGTCCTAGGCATTCAGCTGGATTTTATAAAACCTTTTCATTTTAGGCCTTCACTGCCGCCATGTGCAAAAAAAAAAAGGTTCAATCAATCAGTCAATTTCAACTTCTTGCGGGAAAAAAAAAAGATCTTGCAAAGTTGGAATTGATTGATTGAACTTTTTAGTCCCACCCAGTCTGCCGTTACTACCGCAGCCACGCCGACCCAATGGGCCACCCCCACCCAATGGGCCACGCCCACCCAATGGGCCACACCCACCCGGCACTCGACGATGCATAAGTGGGTTTTGAGTTGCAGTTTGGGCACTCGGTCTCTAAAAGGTTCGCCATCACTGTTCTAGAGTGTGAATTCTAGTCACATATAGCCATGAAAGATGGATGGGTGACTTTGGGCCAATCCCCAGGAGACTATGAATTCTAGTGCTACCTTAAGCATGAAAGATAGCTGGGTGACTTTGGGCCAGTCACTCTCTCTCAGTTCAACTCACCTCCCAGAACTGTTGTGGAGAAAATAACAGGAGGAAGGAATATTAGATATATTTGCCACCTTGAGTTACTTATAAAGTAAGAAAGGTAGGATAAAAATCAAATAAATAGACTGACAATGCTATAATTCCCAACCGGTTTCTATTTGCTGTTAATTAGCCTTGGGCAACACTAGCAGGCAATACCACTGGATGAGCAGTTTCTCTGAGTTTTTCTGACGGAAACCTGGTGGGACGGTGGGCATAGATGGAATTTTAATAATATTTTTCGGGTGCTGTCAGAATGCAAGGTACTCTTCTCTGTCCTTCTCCCCTACAAGAAGCTCCATGCCAGCCCAATGTCTTTGTCCTTTTTTTCAGACAAGGCACTGGTGGACAGCTGCTTTTCTTTCTTTCTTTTTTTTAAGAAAATCTGGGTTCTGTTGACATTCTTGGGAAATCAACATGATGTGGGAGGCTAATGCTCTGCAGTGTGTCAACTTCCTATCTGTTGCAATCAAAATATTCTTTTCAAACAAAAACAAAAAAAAAGCCAAATGGAACAGGAAGCCAGGCAAACATCCAAAAGGACATTTGAGGACCCAAGAGGACTCTCTGGCACTGTGTTGAGGGCTATTGGTGAAAGCAAACCCCTTTGATTTGAAGACATACCATTTTAATAACTAGAAGGCACCAAGCTGATTTACCAATCTTTCCCCAAATTTATTCAGTAACTTGCATACAATTCAATGCATCAAAATTCATTGTCTCATCCCCTAAGCAGTGCCTTGTTTATGATATTTTAGATTTTGCTTGCCTTGCAAGGCAACCATCGTATCTAGCATACTACTGCCAATAATCACCTACTACAGAAACACCACTACAATATAACAAAGCCAGTTCTTCTCTCAGATGCGTAGAATATTCTGATTTCATCACTTCGCTGTAAAATAGAGTGAAACGGTCTGCTCTATTTGCTGTAGGCTGCCTTATCTTCCAGCAACTTCATTGTAGTGGTCTTAGACATGGGTGTGACAGCCAGTCCTTTCGTGGGCCTACTGGGGGCAGGTTGCTGTCTTTGGCCTGAAAACGTAACAAAGAAGTTGCATCATCGTCAGAGAAAAAACACATGCCGGTGAACCAATCGTTATGGTTGGTTGCACAGGCAACAGATCTTTAGATTTGGTTTGCAATTTTTGTCCACATTCAAGTCCTCTCCAAACACTTAACTACTTATCAGTATCATTACTATCTTGATTTGTAAGACACCAACTTCTATATTGACTTTGGGCAGCTTATATCTAAAAATCTATATCATCTATCTATCTGTCTGTCTGTCTATCATTATCTATCATCTACTAATTACCATCTACCATCTACCATTCTTTCTTTCTTTCTATCTATCTATCTATCTATCTATCTATCTATCTATCTATCTATCTATCTATCTATCATCTATTTATCTATCTGTCATCATCTATCTCCCTCCATCCATTATCCATCCATCCATCCATCCCTCCAATCATCTGTCTCTATATCTGTCTGTCTATCTATCTATCATTATCATCATTATCTATCATCTATCTACCATCTATCTATCTATCTATCTATCTATCTGTCTGTCTGTCTGTCTGTCTGTCTGTCTGTCTGTCTGTCTGTCTATCTATCTATCTATCTATCTACCTACCTACCTACCTACCTACCTACCTATCTATCATTATCATCGATCTATCTATCATTATTTATCATCTATCATCTACAATCTACCATCTATCTATCATCATCTATCTCCATCCATCCATCCATCCATCCATCCATCCAATCATCTATCTCTATGTCTGTCTGTCTGTCTGTCTATCTATCTATCATTATCATCATCTATCATCTATCATCTATCTATCTATCTATCTATCTATCTATCTATCTATCTATCTATCATTATCATCGATCTATCTATCATTATCTATCATCTACAATCTACTATCTATCTATCTATCTTCCATCTATCTATCTATCTATCTATCTATCTATCTATCTATCTATCTATCTATCTATCTATCTATCTATCTATCTATCTATCTATCTATCATTATCATCGATCTATCTATCATTATCTATCATCTACAATCTACTATCTATCTATCTATCTATCTATCTATCTATCTATCTATCTATCTATCTATCTATCTATCTACCTACCTACCTACCTACCTACCTACCTACCTATCATCTATCTCCATCCTTCTATCCATCCATCCATCCATCCATCCAATCATCTATCTCTGTCTGTCTGTCTGTCCGTCCGTCCGTCCGTCCGTCCGTCCGTCCATCCATCCATCCATCCAATCATCTATCTCTATGTCTGTCTATCCGTCCGTCTGTCCGTCCGTCCGTCTATCTATCTATCTATCTATCTATCTATCTATCTATCTATCTATCTATCTATCTATCTATCTATCTATCTATCTATCTATCTATCTATCTATCTTTTCTATCATCTATCTCTATCTATTTCTGTCATCTACCTATAGCCTTTATAAATGGATGCCAGCAGCTCAAATTGTATTTGGAAGCCAACTGGTATCCAGTAGAGCTTGCAAAGCAGAGCAGTCACATGTATGCAGTGCAGCGCCCCCATCACTCCCTGTCTTGCTGCATTCTAAATCAGGGGTGTCTAAAGGATGGCTGGCTGGGGAATTCTGGGAGTTGAAGTCCACAGGTCTTAAAGTTGCCAAGTGGACACACCTGTTCTAGATAGTCTTCAAAGACAGCCCAAAGTAGATACTATTTTGATACTATTTTGTTATTGTACTGCATTATTTATCAAATGTGTACGCTGCTCATCTCACACTGCACAGCAACAGTGAGAGGCTTACAAATTATTCTTGCATTGCATTAATCGCTTTGCTCAGAGCGCAGGGTGCTTAAAGTGAATTTGCCAACAAAGGAGCGTATAAGCAAGCCTAAGTAAATAATTGAAGTTTTTACAATAGACTTACAACTTGTCAAAGTTTTTACAGTTTTGATGTAATCCCAAAAGGAGCATTCAGATTTTTTCAGCCCTTTATGGTTCGGTAAAGAAGCAGTAAACTCTTTATAATTGTCTCCACCAGCGTCTGCACGAAACATAGGCCAAGGCGGGAGTCCTTCTATCCTCTTTCTTGAAAATTCATAAGGGCTATTTGGATTTCTGTGAAAATAGTATTAAGACAGAAGCCAATGTTTACTTCTTGTTTTCAGCAAAAACCACCCCATAGTGTTCAATGGGTTCATTTAACAACTGTGGTCTTTGCATAACTAATACGGCCGTTGCTTTACAACCACCATGTTCACTTAACAAACACCACAAGAAGGGTCCTGTGGAGATCTGACTTATGATCATAATCACAATGGGGCCTTAACTTGAGGAATACCTGCACGTGCTAAAGAGCTGCATTCAAAAGCAGAGTTCAAACTCTTTATTAGCCATCGAAAGTTCATCCTTCAATTCTCTGAGATTGAAACCCATAAAACTCTCAGCACCTACCCGGATTTTATGAAGTTGGACAGGTACTGCATAATGGCTAAGGAGAGAGTCTTCTCTTCCAGCGTATATCGGTTTTTGTACTGAGCATAAAAGGGCAGGCCGAATGCAAGCTGAACATCAGGCATATATTCCAGACTTGAGCTGAAAACAGAAAGCAAAAGACTGAGCAAATACACTATGATTGTACAGATAGTCCTCAACTTACAGCTTACAACACTTGGGTTATTATAGGCAGAGATATGTTGCATCTTTATAAGAGTTTGTAAGATTCCTTTGAGTGCTCATCCCTTGTAAAATATAGGTCTTGCATATCTTTAAATATTAGGGTAATTTATGGCAAAATTGAGCATTGTTGTTGTTGTTGTTGTTAGTTGCGAAGTCGTGTCCGACCCATCACGACCCCATGGACAACGTTCCTCCAGGCCTTCCTGTCCTCTACCATCTTCTGGAGTCCATTGAAGATCACGCCTACTGCTTCAGTGACTCCATCCAGCCACCTCATTCTCTGTCGTCCCCTTCTTCTATTGCCCTCCATCTTTCCCAGCATTAGGCCCTTCTCCAGTGAGTTCTCTCTTCTCATTAGGTGGCCAAAGTACCTGAGTTTCAACTTCAGGATCTGGCCTTCTAAAGAGTAGTCAGGGTTGATCTCCTCTAGGACTGACTGGTTTGATCGCCTTGCAGTCCAGGGGACTTGCAGGAGTCTTCTCCAGCACCATAGGTCAAAGGCCTCAATTCTTTGGCGCTCAGCCTTTCTTATGGTCCAACTTTCACAGCCATACATTGCAACTGGGAAAATGACATGTTTGCAGTGTTCCAATATTTGAGGAGCTGTAACATAGAAGAGGGTGTCAACCTATTCTCCAAAGAACCTGAAGGCAGGACAAGAAGTAAGGATGGAAGATCATTAAAGAAACATCCAACCTAGAACTAAGGAGAAATTTCCTGACAAGGGGAACAATCAATCAGTGGAACGGCTTGCTTCCAGAAGTTGTGGGTGCTCCATCACTGGAGGCTTTTAAGAAGAGATTGGACATTTATTGTGTGCAATGGTATAGCGTCTCCTGCTAGAGAGCAAGGGGATGGACTAGAAGACCTCCAAGGTCTTTTCAGTTCTTTTATTCTCATGTTCTATCATTTCTACATCCTATTGCTGGAATCTTATGCTATAATACATGTATAGTATAATGGGCAATGCAATAACACATCTATGGCATACTATGATATATTTGTTAATCTTAAAAAAAAAAAAATTACAAGACTCTAAATCAAACTAACACAATTATTTCTCCGGAGATGAACCAACGGATATTGGAGGTGATCATGTAATGCTAAATGAGCAGATCATCATGATTTGGTTTAGATGTTTCATTAAGCAATAAACCAGGATTTACAATTCACCATAGTGAACTTTCACGGCTGCTGAAGTTTATTATATTTATCTTTGTGAACATCTGGAACTCTAACCAAATCCGTGGTATACTTTTTAATCTCTTACAGACCACGAATCTTAAAACTTTATTTTACCCTGAGAGTTGGCATTCAGATGTCAAAAAAAAATATAGAATTTTTAGTGAATGCATCATGGTTGTGTAACCCATAAACTTTCCTCTTTTTTCCACAGCACGTCTCCAAACCTCATTGTTTGACACTGAATGATCTCATTAGAAGGCATTCATCTTTTGCCCATTTAGCTGCCCTTGCAAATAGTTTGGTTTTAGCTATTGAAAAAAGAAAGAAAATACATTGGGAAGCAATAGAGTTGGATGTAAATGATCTCACAGCTCAAAAGCAGCAAAACCGAAGTTTTGATTTACAACCATATTTGTGTGTGTGTGTGTGTGTGTGTGTGTGTTTGTGCACGTGCCTGTCTGTGCATGCATCAAGGAGGGGTGTTTTCTTTTCTGCAGAAACAAAAACAAGAAGCTACTATAATTCATGTCTAATGCAGGAATTACTAGAAATATACTAAAAATAGAAGTGGGGATCTGGCAGATAACCTCGTCTCTTTTGCCTAATTCCCTGAAAATGTTTTCAAGATCATAGATGTGCTGAGCTAAAATGATATATGAATGGCTGAAGTGGCTTTAATCCTAGAAGCTATGCTAGAAAGTTAAGCAGCCCTTGAATTAGAAATGTCCACCGGCTGTGGTCCCAAAAAATCAAGATGGCGCCCAGAATGGAATGAACAAAGCTCCATCCATTTTTATGCTTTTGTGCTTATTGCCATTTATATATAAAGATAGAAGAGGTTCAAGTACAGCACCATCTTCGCTCTTAGGACCGTACCATGTGGACATCTCTGAGCCGAATTAATAAAGTACAAACATATAAAAAGATAAGAAAATTCTTAGAATAAATTTCTAAAACGCTTCCAGAGAAAATGGGAAGAATTCAGTTCAAAGCCCATCACCCCCAAAATTATTTTTCTTCTCTTTAAAAAAAAAAAAAAGAGTATGCGGGAGAAAAAGCAGTTTTCAGGAGAACATGGGAGAGGCCTAGCACAATTTATTTTAAATAATAATAATAATAATAATAATAATAATAATAATAATAATAATAATAATAATAATAATAATAATAATAATAATAAAGTTGGAAGGGACCTTGGAGGTCATCGAGTCCAACCCCCTGCTCAGGCAGGAACCCTATTTAGTCACTCATCCATTCAAACATTTATATAGCTGCCCATTTTTCTAAGTAATTCAAGGCAGCTCCCAATCAAATTATATAATTATACTACCCCACCCTTGTAGATATGGGGGAGAAAACTAGAAAAATTGGGGGGAAAAACAATTCCAAACAGCTTTGGGGGAAAAAAGAGTGGGACAGGGGGAAAAACTGTTTTTTGGGTTTTTTTCCCCAGGTTTTTTTTCCAGGCCTTCCCATTTCTACACCCTTGCCATAGTGAATAAGATGCTCTGTTACCAAGAATGATGAGAACCAGGTTTATTTCCAGCTTCAAAACCATCCAGATGGCTGACAGTAATCCTGGCTAATATCAGGAGGCCTTAATCTTGAGGAGAATGCAAGTAGACTTCGACTTACAACCATTAATTTAGTGGCTGAAGTCACAGCATAACTGAAAATAGTCACTTATGACTATTTTTCACACTTATTACCACTGCAGTACCCCTGTGGTCACATGATTAAAATTCAAACGCTGGCAACTGACTCATATTTATGACGGTGGCAGTGTCCCAGTGTCACGTGATCCCCTTTTGCGACTTTCTGACAAGCAAAGTCAAGGGGGGAGCCAGTTTCACTTAACAACTGTGTTACTAAGTTAACAACTGCAGTGATTCACTTAACAGCTGTGGCAAGAAAAGTCGTAAAATGGGGCAAAATTCATTTAACAACTGTCTCGCTTAGCCACAGAAATGTTGGGCTCAGTTGTGGACGTAAGCCGAGGACTACAACAGAGTCACTTCACTGGGTAGCAAGCTTTCAGCTGATCTAATTTAGCATTAAACTTCCAGAAAAGGGAGGGGGACCACATAGTGAAATAAAATCAACAGTTTGACATTCAAGATCAAGATGGCAAACTTAGGGGTCGTTACATGTCATTTAAATCCTAAGCTACCCACCCCTGTTTTTTATGGGGTTCAGATGTCTGCATCACCCCTTTAGTATGGCTATGAGGAAGAGATTGCATGTCGGGGAATTTGTGTCAAAACTAATGACTGAAATCCTCTCCTTTTCACATTCATTGCATGACGCATCTATGAAAGAACAGTGGGGTTTTGACAGAGGAACAGCCCCTTCCATCTTGATTTTTTTTTTTTTTACTGGTCTTGGGTGCCCCTGATTGAATACATTCAATATACATCAAATCTGAGGGGATTTGGGTTAGATTTAAGCATGTTTTATTTGAAACGGTTATAAACATTCATGAAACACATAGAAATGCTACAATTTGGACACAGTAAGGCACTGTTGTTACAGGTAGTCCTCGACTTACGACTTGGAACTACGGTCTTAAGTCATGCCAGTTGTTAAGCAGATCACCAGGTGACAGTGCCCAACTTTACGACCTGTTTTTCCACAGTTATTGAGCAAATAACTGCATTTGTTAAGTGAATCACATAGACGTAAAATGAATCCAGCTTCCCCCATTGACTTTGCTGGTTGGAAACCATCTGGGAAGGTCATAAATGGAGATCATATGACCCGGGGATGCTGCAACTGTCTGAATGTTGGTTGCCAAGAGTCCACATTTTGATAATGTGGCCACAGGGATACTGTGATGGTCATAAGTGTGAAAGCACTGGTCATAAGTCACTTTTTTCAGTACTGTTGTGACTTTGAACGGTTGCTAAACAAAGGGTTGTTAGTCATATTCCAGATAAATTTGCTTTACCAATTTATCTGCTGCTGAACTGTGACGCAACACTGGGTACACTATTTTGCAATTCTTTGCTACTTCCTTAGGAATTTTCACACTGTTATAATATATTTACAAATATTAAAATGATCTCGGTAAAGCCAACGGAATAATTCTGCCTATTATCTTCAAATCACTGGAAACAGAATGAGTGAACTGCATCTCAGAATTCTTAATTTGAGACTTAAATCATTTAGAAAGAATGTTTGGACAAGACATCAGTCAATATTTGTGTTTGTACAAAAATTAACGAAAGACCATATCAAATAGAAGTTTAAAAAGCTCAATGTAAACAGAAATTTGACTAAATCAGACATTGTGCCAGATTCAAAAGGAAGTTAACTGCCTGCCATGGGATTTCCATTTGCTCACCAAGAAATGCTCACAAGCCCTATTTTTTCACATTTCTTGCAAAATTAGCACAGATGTCACTAAATAAACACTGTACGCATATTCCCAAATTGAGATTTTAAGCTACGCTGGAGATGTTTCAGTTTTTATTTCATTACTCCAGATTTTAGTCTCTCGCTCAGTCCAAAACCTCTTATGAAAATAAAGGAACTCTGGGGTTTTGTACAGCTTTCCTAATGACCATTGGCTAGTTAGTCTAGGAACTGAAGTCAAGAAATTATGGAGACAAAAAAGCTTAGATTAAGTTCTTACTGCCGCAAGTCTGATGGTCCACAGAGAACTACTGAGTTAATTCAATTGCAGCTCATCTTTAGTAATGTAAATGTGGGGACTGGCTAGACAGGGAAGTAAAAAAAAAACATCTCAAAAGAAGGCGGTGGTGATTTATTTTGATAATGCAGATAGACCTCAACAACAGTTCATTTAGTGACCATTTGAAGTTACAACGGCACTTTAAAAAGTGACTTTGGACCATTTTTCACACCGTTGCCGCATCCCCGTGGTCACGTGGTCAAAATTCAGACGCTTGGCAACTGACTCATACCTATGATGGTTGCAGTGTCCCAGGGTGATATGATCACTTTTTTAGACTTTCTGACAAGTAAAGTCAATAGGAAACCAGATTCACTTAACAACCGTGAATGTGCTAATGCACACCATTCAAGACTAAATGGAAACATCTATCAAAGACACTGAATATATCAAGGAACATATGAAAGACATCTATGAAAGATGTCTTCATTTTGGCTTAGGGGTATCCAAGCGTGGCCACTTTAAGACTTGTGGACTTCAACTCCCAGAATTCCTCCAGTTAGCCAGCCAACCATCATGGCTGGCTGGGGAATTCTGGGACTTGAAGTCCACAAGTCTTGAAGTGGCCAAGGTCGGACACCCTTGTTCTAGCTAAAATGTAGCTGGTGATAGAGAAAACAATCTTTTCTGAAAACTCTGCAAACATTGTGGACACACTTTCCAATAGTTAGGACCAATGGAAGTGTGGGAAGTCAGCCCCCCAGAGAAGGGGGCAGAAAAATATATTTGCTCAAAGGATCTTAAAGAGACAGAAAAGCATGCCCAATTTTCTTAATAGTCCCAAGTCTCCCTCCCCCAAGCAGAAACCAGCTCTGTAGAAATGCAGATGCAGAAGATTAAGAAGACAAAGACACCTAAAATCTACATACCCCACCCAAACTCTAAGACAGGATATAATAGGATTAACACAGAGATACCAAAGGGCACACTCAGACTCAGGTCAAAGTTCGTGCCACAGGAACAACTCCAAACAAAAGGCTCCAGAGGGTATAAAAACCCTCTCCCTACATGTGCTCTCTTTTTTCTTCCAGAGCCATCTTTCTGTCTGGCTTTCCTCTTCAATAAACTGCAACCTTCTTCCTAAAGCAGTCGCCATGTTGTTTATTCCCTGCTTGGACTGAACCATGATGAAGACTTTTCCTTCAACAGAAGCAAACTATCTTCTCATATAAGAGGAAGTAGAATGCAGAAAAAGTGGTTTTGATGCTTTGCATGCAAGGTAGAATAAAAAAGTGAAAACAGACATGCTTTCAGCTCAATTATTCTTACTCTCTTTTACTGGTTTTACTCTGGTGTTTTCCTCTTATATAGAAACTAGAAACTGAAGCTCCATTGTTCTTTCTTTCCTGACCTTGTTCTTTTAACCTCTTTCTGAAAAGCTAATACTTTCTACCGCCAGCTCCACCTCTATTTCTACATCGGTCTCCTGCCTCAAAGGCCCAGAAAAGGATTGGACCAGGTAACTCACTCAAGAATTGTATAAGAACTATCTTAAACTTTAGTTATCAGAATAACGGAGTAACAAATTTAGAGGAGACATTGGAGGTCTCCTAGTCCAACCATCTGCTCAGGCAGGAAACCCTATATCATTTCACACAAATAGGTGTCCAATGTCTTCTTAAAAATTTCCAGTGTTTGAGCATCCACAACTTCTGGAGGCAAATTGTTCCACTGTCAGGAAATTTCTCCTTAGTTCCAGGTTGCTTCTCTCCTTGATTAATTTCCATCCACTGCTTCTTGTCCTGCCCTCAGGCGCTTTGGAGAATAGCTTGACTCCCTCTTCTTTGGGGCAGCCCCTGAGATACTGGAAGACTGCTATCGTGTCCCCCCTCGTCCTTCTCTTCATTAAACTAGACATACCCAGTTCCAGCAACCGTTCCTTATATGTTTTAGCCTCCAGTCCCCTAATCATCGTGAGCATAAGGAATGATACAAAGAACACTTTTACTCTTATCTAAATCATTTTACAAGTAAGATAGGTCAAAAGAATATCCTTACCTGCTCAAGGAACTGCTGTCTGGCACATGGTACATGAAAATATTTCCTCTCTTGTTGTTAGCCCATTCCTTCGCCATATCTATGGTTGGGCAAATGATAAAGTGATCTCTAAAAACAGGGAAAAAATGTATGTTTACAATCTGGAAACAATTAGCCTTTTATCATAAATAGATCTGAAGTCTCTGCCTTTATGCTGTAACTCCATATCCACACACTCAGGATTAACCAACAACAAAAATGGTCAAATTCTCCAAAATTCTCTATTAGGTAAGGTGGTAGAATAACCAAGAGAAGGCGGGGGAGCATAAAAGTCCCTGAGTCAAATATTATAGGTTTCCAAAATGGAAATTACAGCTTGGATGCGTGACTTAAGATTAATACAAGAAGGCCTCAATTTATGCACACAACCAAGAGTGAAACTTCCATTGTAAGACAGTGAGGTCATAAGTCAAGTTAGACCCAATTTGACATCCATTTTTACAATGGTCATTAAGCGAATGCTGAAGTTCTAAGTGTGAAACCATTCTTCTGAATGGGTGTTTTTTGCTGAACCCTTGCAAACTGCAATCAGGAGACTACACACATGACCGCAGGACACTGCAACAGGTCATAAATGTGAATTGCATCTGAATTGCAATCATTGGCCATGGGGGCAGTGATGTGGTCATAAGTACAAGGATTGGTCATAAGTGGAAAGGCCGGACTATTTTTTCCAATATTCTTCTTTTTTTTAATCATTTTCTTTTAATGAAAAAAATCTATTTTTTTAAAAAAAAGAAAAGGCCTGGTGCAGCCATATGGGATATAGATGTTCCGTGGAGAATTCAACATAAAAGAATACGTCAAAATAATTTGTAAACTTTTCTCTTTTCCAAGTTTCAGCCCTCTTTTAAGCATGCAGTTGATTGCTTCTAATTCCTGTTTCAGTCACCTTTCTGCCTTTAACAAACTTAAGGCTGTGTTTAAATNGGTATCTTACTCCTTCTCTGATTAAAAAAATTCATCACAAAGAATGAACAAGAATGGATATCCTGAGGAGCATATGGCAGTCGGTTTCTTATTTCAAGTCCAATGTGGTAAAGTTGCCAAATTTAAAACTCGAAGAAATGACATATGAGGAGCCAAAGAAAACAAAAGCAATACTCGTCAGCCGCAAGAGACGGTATTTGAGGGTTACGGCTCTCCTGCTCAAAATGTCTTTCTTGAATGTGTTGGAAGGCCTGCAGCCCATAATTTAAAACTGAACTCAACTTGATACATTTATCCAACGCTTCGGTTTTGACTTCTTCCCTCTTCTGCCTATGTACACCTCTGCAGGGGCCATCAAAGTTAGCATCTCGTCCACAATGCGCTGTGAAGCTTATGTTTATCCTGACATTCATGCGTGCTAAGCCACAATTTTGATAAACACATGTGCCAAAGCATTGGGAAGTATAGTATGTGTGCCTTGGATGGGGAGAGGGGAGCTGGTGTTTTTTCTACAGCAGAAAAAGTGCATTTATTGTGATTTTTTTTAAAAAAAACTACTGGAGATTCAATTTGATATTTAGATACTTAGAAGGAATTCATTTTGAATACTTCCAACCCACGTTCAGCCACACAGTCCCAGAACATGGATTCACGGTGAAAGAATTGACTTTATTTATTTTTATTGATTGATTGATTAGATTTCAACCTGTCTTTAGTATTTCATAGATTAACTCAAGGGGATGAACACACATAATATTCCTTCCTCCTTCTATTTTTACACAACAGTTACTCTGTGAAGGTGGGTTGGATTGAGATAGAGTGACTGGCACAAAGTCAGCCAGTCAGCTTTCATGTCTAAGGCGGGACTAGAAGTCACAGTCTCCTGGCAATTGGCCCAAAGTCACCCAGCTGGTTTTCATGCCTAAAGTGAGACTAGAATTCATAGTCTGATAATTGGCCCAAAGTCATCCAGCTAACCTTTATGCCAAAAGTGGGACTAGAATTCACCACCTCCTAGTTTCTAAGCCAGTCTCATACTTAAGGCAAGACTAGAACTCACAGTCCCCTGGTGATTGGCTCAAAGTCAGCTTTCATGCCTAAGGTGCAACTAGAACTTACCGTCTCCTGGTTTCTAAGCCAGCATCTTAACCATTACACTAATGCAGGGGTAGGCAACCTTGGCTCTTTTATGACTCGTGGACTTCAACTCCCAGAATTCCTGAGCCAGCATGGCTCAGCTTGGAAACCTCTCCCTTTCCCCTCAGCATGGCTGGCTCAGGAATTCTGCGAGTTGAAGTCCACGAGTCATAAAAGAGCCAAGGTTGCCTACCCCTGCACTAAAAATATGGGGATTATATCCTAGAGCAGTGGTGGCAAACCTATGGCACGGGTGCCAGAGGCGGCACTCAGAGCCCTCTCTGTGGGCACGTGCGCCATGCCCCGGAAATGGCAACCATCGCTCTTCAACCAGCCGCTTGCTAACTTGCCGAGGTCCCACGTGGCCGGATGCATCCCAGCATGGCTGGTTTCCCTCCCCCCCATCCCATCCCTCCTGGCCTTCCATGCTCTCCTTTTCCCGGGCACAACCCACTGCATCGCCTCCTCAGCTGTCAGCTGGCCATCCAGCTCAGAGGCAGCTTCTTTGAACTGCTGGTGGCCGGCTGCGGAGCCCCAGAGTGTGCCGGTCGAGGAGCCGGCAGGCTGTGGCTGCTGACAGATACTGTTGCCCCCCATGTGCTCACTGGCCTCTGTGTGCGGGGGCCGATGGTGTCAGGAAGCAGCCATCCTGGCCCCTGCCTCGCCTTGCCCTGCGACAATGGCACCCCTGCCCTGCCTTGCCTCACCCCGCAGGATGAGCCTGCCCACTGCCCCATCTGCCAGAGACCCCCTGGATCTCCCCCAACCCTGCCCGGCTCCCACAGGCATCCCTCGCCACGAGCAACATCAAGGTGACCACGCCCACCTTGGCCACACCCACCCAGTCTGCCATGACCACCACAGCCACGCCCACCTGGCACCTGGTGATAAATAAGTGGGTTTTGGATTGCAGTTTGGGCACTCGGTCTCTAAAAGATTCGCCATCACTGTCCTAGAGGTCACAATTGCTAGCCAGAATAATGAAGCACAATAACCCTTTACTAAGCCCTTGTTAATATATCTTGCTTCTACAGAGTAATGGCGTGTCCTAAGAAATCGTCTTTTGCTTGTCCTGCCATTTTTTTTTCTTTTCCATGCCTTCCTTCCATGATTTCTCTCCGACCTTTAAAAAAACAAGGGGGGGTGGGGGTGAGAAACTTACCGAGTGGCATTTTCTAACGCCCTGGAGAAGGAAGCATACTCGGTGGATGAGTGTTCCAGGGAATAAAACCATGTAGCTGCATCCTGGATGAGAAGGTTGGATTCTTCACCGCCCAAAGAGTTCTGGAGGGCTTGATAAAAAGCAGTTTTGCTATTGGTTCGGCCTTGACTTTCCTCAAAACGCTAATAAGAGAGGAAAAGAGCATGCAGAAGAATTCAGAAATGGCTGCTCACATTTCGACAAAAATGTATACATTTAAGCCAGGGGTCTTCAAACTTGGCAACTTTAAGACTTGTGGACTTCAACTCCCAGAATTCCTCAACCAGTCCTGGCTGGCTGAGGAATTCTGGGCGTTGAAGTCCACAAGTCTTAAAGTTGCCAAGTTTGACGACCCCTGATTTAAGCAATTGCATGTTCATCATTGGTGCACAACGGCACCTCCAATTCTGTCTTACTTTGCTCCCTGTCTTTTTATCAATTTTAAATCTTTCTGATAACTGTAGTTGCGAAAACCATGGACAACTGCAGGCAGTCCTTGATTTACGCCCACGGATTTAGCAGCTGTTCAAAGTTACAACCGCATTGAAAAAAATGGCTCGTGATTGGTCCTCACGCTTATGACAATCGCAGCCTCCCCTCAAGTCACATGAACAAAACCCAGGCACTTGGCAACCTGACACCATCCCAGAGTCAAGTGATTGCCATTTGCAACCTTCCCATCCGTCTTCTGATAAGCAAAGATAACGGGAGAAGCTGGATTCGTTTAAAGACTGTGCAATTCATTTAACAACTGCAGAGATACACTTAACAACTGTGGCAAAAAAGGTCGTAAAATTGGGCGTGACTCACGTATCAACAACCTTGCTTAGCAACGGAAATTCTGTTCCTAATTGTGGTTGTAAGCTGAGAACTATCTATATGTCCGTCTGCCATTAGTTTGCCATTTGAAAAGGAGGAAGAAGGGGTTAAAGAATGCATGATAAATATGGTCAAGGGCAGGGGTAGGCAACCTTGGCTCTTTTATGACTCGTGGACTTCAACTCCCAGAATTCCTGAGCCAGCCATGCTGAGGGGAAAGGGAGAGGTTTCCATGCTGAGCCATGCTGGCTCAGGAATTCTGGGAGTTGAAGTCCACGAGTCATAAAAGAGCCAAGGTTGCCTACCCCTGGTCAAGGGCTACAAGATTTGTTTCTACAATTGGTCAATGCAACCCTTCGGGATAACGGGAAGGCTGAGAAGAACATCCTGAAGATCGTAGGTGAGTACCAGGAAGCAACTTTGCTAGTTTTTCTTTTGATGAAATGCAACTGTAATACTCCACACACCACAGCAGGCATTTGGCAGGAATCTTGATTGATTAATTAATTGATGATTGAATTAGTTTGGTATAGTGGTTAAGGTGCTGGCATAGAAGAATCAAGATCACGTGAAGTATTAATACCACTTTACAATGCCTTGGTAAGGCCACACTTGGAATACTGCATCCAGTTTTGGTCACCGCGATGTGAAAAAGATGTTGAGACTCTAGAAAGAGTACAGAGAAGAGCAACAAAGATGATTAGGGGACTCGAGGCTAAAGCATATAAGGAAAGGCTGCTGGAATTGTGTATGTCTAGTTTAACGAAGAGAAGGACGAGGGGGGACATGATAGCCGTGTTCCAATATCTCAGGGGCTGCCACAAAGAAGAGGGAGTCAAGCTATTTTCCAAGGCGCCTGAAGGCAGGACAAGAAGCAACGGGTGGAAACTAAGCAAGGAGAGAAGCAACCTAGAATTAAGGAGAAACTTCAGAAGCGGTGAATGCTCCAACACTGGAGGTTTTTAAGAAGAGACTGGACAGCCATTTGCCTGAAATGGTATAGGGTAAATGGTATAGGGTTTCCTGCCTGAGCAGGGGGTTGGACTAGATGACCTCCAAGGTCCCTTCCAACTTTACTATTATTATTATTATTAAACCAGGAGATGATGAGTTCTGGTCCCTCCTTAGATGTGAAAGCTGGCTGGTTAACTTGGGGCCAATCACCAGGAGACAGCGAGTTCTGGTCCCGCCTTAGACGTGAAATTCTTGGGGCCAATCACCAGGAGACAATAAGTTCTGGTCCTGCCTTAGACGTGAAAGCTAGCTGGGTAACTTGGGGCCAATCATCAGGAGACAGTGAGTTCTGATCCCGCCTTAGACATGAAAGCTGGCTGGGGGACTTTGGGCCAGTCACTCTCTCTCTGCCCAACGTACCTCATAGGAATGTTATTGTGATGAAAATAGTAGAAAGAATAACAAAATAACAGAGTTGAAAGGGAACTTGGTGATCTTCTAATTCAACCCCCTGCTCAAGTAGGAGATCCTATCCCATTCCAGACAAATGGCTGTGTATTATGCATGTTGAATTACTTATAAAGTAACAAAGGCGGGATAAAAATCTGATATTTAAATAAATAAAACTCCAATACATGGTC
>NW_015388946.1:0-2971 GCF_001527695.2 Protobothrops mucrosquamatus
GCAATCCCACATCAAACTTAAAATAGTACTTTTGCCAAACTCTTAACAAAGCAGCCCTTATTAAATGGTTTCTAAAAGTTTTATCAATCTTTTTCTGCATAAAAAGATAAGCATGCCACCCAAAGTACAAGTCCCATCCTTCAACATTCAGTATCCTTTTGTTAGACAAGTTAATCCAGTCCATAATCCATGTTAATGCTTTTGAACCCATTTCCTTTGTAGACTCCCAGTATGAAGACAAGAATTTTCAGTGTTCTTTTTCAAAGCATGTTTTTTCTGTCAAGGGCCAGAAAAGATGCACCCAAAAAACTCCAGTGGAGACAGAAAATGAATTGAACGGGATGTGGGTTGAAAACAGTGACTCTGTTTACACTATCTTTATGACTCTGGCCCACGTCTTGAAGGCTGCATATTCGTCCAGATCCGGGAGGAGAAGGAAGGAGGCCCAAGAGACACTGGAGGCTCTGAGGCTGCAGCCATGGCAGGTATGGGGTCCCCACAAGGATCCAACAGACTAAATTCCTCTGAAGAAGGAATCCATTAGAGAAAGAGGGGAATCATATCAACCACCTTGTGCTACAAAAGGCCAACAGATTTGGCCAATCTAGTTGCTTGGGGGATAATTTACCAAGGAGATGGTACCAGCTTGATATTAAAAACTTCTAATTTTAATATCTTGATATTAAACACTTCTAATTTTAAAAGGGCAATTGCATTTTTAACAATATTCATGTTTGTGATTAGCACTGTAGAATTTTACTTTTATAAATTTGAAGGAGGCCCTGAGAACAACTGGTGGCCTGAGCCTCAGCTGGATTTTATTTTCCCAGTGTGAGTGGCTAATGAATCATGCTGGAATGAGGAAGGCAACTTTCAGCTGCTTATTCCTGCAAAAATAGAGCCTCCTGCTTGGGACAGAGGTCCATTTCAAGGACTCTGAGTAAAAGTTAGCTCAGCACTTTGTACAAAATGTTCCTTTGTTCTTCTTTCACAAGACCAGAGTTCACACTTGGTTGATTACATTTGTCCTTTTTGGTACAGGATTACATCTGTTGTATTTAGTACAAGATAGAAAAAAACTTTCTAATCTTATTATTCTCGGGAACACCTTGCTGCATGTAATTCGTCAGTTTTGCAAGGAAGCTGGCAAAGAGGGGCCCATAGACAGCCTGTTGGGTAATTTCATCAACTCTAACTTTTGGTGGCTTGTTTCTACATAACTTGATTACTTCCAGGCTGACATGGTGTTGAAACGTTATTTGAAACCTTTTCTTACTAATAGTATTCTTTTCCTGTAGAAGTTATTGCTTTTCCTCCTCCTCCTCTAAGATTTAAAAAAGACTTTCCCTATTTGAAGGATTCCTTTATTTTAGATTCTTCATTATTTTATGTTCTTAAGCTGTCATCAATATATCCTAGCCTAACCGTCCTTTCTACAGAAACCCCAGTTAAATATTCTCTGACTGAGGGCTGCTCAGTCTCTGCATTTAGCCAACCAGTGAAGGGGAGACTGAACTTCTCTGGTTCACTTGCTAAGCTGCATAAAAACTGCTCCTCTTCTTGGGATATTTTCCCTTTAATTCAGCCAGAATATCATCACTGAGATCATTTTGTCATTTCCAGACTCTGGTATAACTGTGAAAAGATCTTAAGCTTCTGTGTAACATCTTTCTGGAAGAGTGCTATATTCTTCCCTTCTCCAATTACCACACTGTGTTAGGAAAGGTGCTTCCAGACTCCTGATTTTCAGCTCCTGTAGATCATAATGGGTCTTCTCCTTCTGTCTTTCCTCAGGGCTAAAACCAGCTCCTTTGACCTTTTCCTGGACTTCCTTGCCCTTCCCTAAAGCTGATCCAGGTTTTCTGAAATGTCTTCTGCAAGCATGGTGTCTGCAAGGAGAGCCGATACTTGAGTTGGGGGTCTCCTCAAATTAAATGTTCACATTCTGAGATTCTCATGGATACATTTACCTTCTTTCCATGGGCATCTCACTGCTGCCTCACTTTTAGTTTGCAATATTCTATTATTTTATTATCATTTTCACAAATATTCTTATCAAGTTTGGTCATCCTTTTTCAGTACATCATTGAAGTTCTTGTAAAAAATGGTATAGACCTTGTTGCTAAAAATCATTTTCCTACTGGAGTTTAAACATGCACTCTATCAGGAAATAGAAAGAAACTCAGAAAGAATCCTCCCTAAATGTTCAGGCTGAAAAATGAATTGGTGGGAGATTTGTACTTTTAGTCTTCCAACAGCACACCAATAAAGTAGAATTAGCTCCTGTGGTCATATTTTCTGTTTCATCTACCTGGGAGCAGATTATCTTGGGAACTTTCATCTTGGAAAAAAATCTATGCTTTTGGGTAATCAACCTTTATTTTGAAGGAGTTTATGAATAATCTCTTTTTTGCTGCTGTTCAATTTATTTGATACTTGCTGTAGAATGTTCTCTATAATTTATCAGATGGGTCTATTATATTTTCTCAATACATATTTCTTTAAAGTATGATTGACCAGTTTTGCTGAACCTTTCTCATTCATTATGAACTTAGTGGTAACACTTGTTGTCCTAATGAAGCATGTTTGCACATTAAAAAAAAACTGTAGAAGAAAAAGTCATACATGAAAATACCAGGTGAGATAACAAACCAAGGTTTCTGCTTTTAAAATTTCCTGATGTTTCCATTCTAGTTCCATCCCTTTCTGGAGAAGAATGATTTCTACAATCTTTCCCACTGGAATCTTTACCTGGACCATAATGGAGAAGTAACTGCATTCCTTGTCCGGAGGGGACCATCTCCACTGAGGAAGGTGGGGGACACCAAGGAAAAGGGCAGGCCTTGTGGAAGTGGATTCATCTGAAACACTATCATGAAAGTTCAAGTTAAAAGATAGATTGAAACTCAATTGTTTTTTTCTTTTGTCTGCAGTTCAGCAGTTCAGTTCTCATCAGCCCAAGGTTGACTCA
>NW_015388946.1:3959-8565 GCF_001527695.2 Protobothrops mucrosquamatus
GAGAGATTATCCTGCAATGCAATGAAGGCTCTATTTTCATGTTCTACATTACCCTCAGCTACATGGGCTTTCTGGCTGCCATCTGCTTCACAGTGGCTTTCTTGGCCAGGAATCTACCTGGGGCTTTTAACGAAGCCAAGCTGATCACCTTCAGCATGCTGGTCTTTTGCAATGTCTGGGTCTCCTTCCTTCCCACCTATTTGAGCACCAAGGGGAAATACATGGTGGCTGTGCAGGTCTTCTCCACCTTGTCCTCCACTGCTGGTCTTCTGGGTTGTGTCTTCATCCCCAAGTGCTATATTATCCTTCTGAGGCCAGACTTGAATACAAAGGAGCATCTTACAACCAGAAGAAATGTATAAATGTGAGTTAGAGGAATTTCCACTCTCAAACCTTACACATATAAATAACACCTGCCATATACCAGATGGGTGGAAGATGGCAATAGTTGTTCCCATATATAAAAAGGGAATAAAAAGGATCCTAGTAATTATAGGCCCATTAGTCTTATTGACCTTATAGCAAAAATACATGCTAGGTTCCTTTTGAATAGAATTGAAATCTGGGTAGAAGAAAATCATATCCTCGCAGAAGAACAAGCAGGTTTTAGATAAAACCAGGGCTTTTTTTCAGCCGGAACGCGGCGGAACCGCGTTCCGGCACCTTTTTCCGGGCCGGCCGCACCGGAAATAGCCCCTCCCAAATTTTACTTGCATTCCTGTTCTCTAAAGGGGCGGTCCTAGGGTTTGATGAGGGCGTGGCCAGGTTTGAGTTCCGCCACCTTTTCTCCGAGAAAAAAAGCCCTGGATAAAACCGATCTACCATTGATAACTGCTTTGTCCTGAACCATCTAATTGCCAAATATGCCTATAAGAGGAGACCCCTGTTTGCTGCTTTTATAGATCTTACAGCAGCATTTGATACTGTAAACAGAGAAGTACTATGGAGTAAATTGACATCTCTTAAAATAGAACCTAGATTGCTAGCTTTGATTAAAGCCCTTTACACCAGTACCTGTTTGAAGGTATGGTATGGGATTAATGGGGCCCTGACTAATAGGATTCCCACAAATAAAGGGGTAAGACAAGGGTGTATCCTGGCCCTATTATGATTTAATCTATACATTAATGACCTGCCAGGGTTAATGAAGGATCCCATGGTACATATGCCGATGATCCTAAATACATATTATAATAGCTTGCTCTATGCCGATGATATGATCCTATTATCGTATTCACAATTATGATTGCATAGGCTATTAAGAGGTTTTAACTCCTATTGCCAGGAAAACTCCCGAACAATCAGTAAATCTAAATCATTAGATGGCGAACCAATTGAACAGGTTAATACCTTTGTATACCTAGGCATAACATTTTCCAAGACCGGATCTTGGGCTTGCCATCATCAACAGAGCACACTTAGAGCAAAGGTTTGTTTGAACCTACTGCTTAAATTAAAAAAAAATCATAGTTATCCAGGGTCCCTTGTTCCATTAATCAGAGTATATAAAGCTAAGGTTACTCCTATTCTTTTGTATGGAGCAGAAGTTTGGGGTATATACCCAATTATAACACTAGAACAAACACAGGTCCCAGCACCTGAGATGTATTTTGGGCGTAGATACAAGAACATCTGCTGCAACAGTTAGAGCTGAACTGGGAATTCACACAATTCATGCTCTATCCAAAATTAGAACATATAATGCTGTATCAGCACATGTGTGTATATTGTTCCTGGTGTATGATATAGTAGATAGTGTAAAATAAACCACCATTTAAAATAGACCCTTGTTTACTGTATTTACTCCTGGGTTATCTCATGCAATAAGACTGTGCACGCTCTGAAATAAGAGGGGAGCTGAAATAAAGCCATTTAAGAGTTTTACAAAAGAATTCCTAAAGAATTGAGAGTATCCATATTTGAGTTTCCCATAAATGTGATGTAAGGGAGGAAGGTGGGATTGGGCATAAATACTCCTCACTAAATTGCAATAATTCATCCATCTCATTCTTCTGATGGTGGACACTCCACGCTATTTGGGTCATGAATAACAGAATAACAGAGGTGGAAGGGACCTTGGAGGTCTTCTAGTGTAACCCCCTGCTCAGGCAGGAAACCCTATATCAGTGGTGGTGAACCTTTTAGAGACCGAGTGCCCAAACTGCAACCCAAAACCCATTTATGCATTGCCAGGTGCTGGGTGAGCAAGGCCACTGAGTGGGCGTGGCCACCAAGCTGTCAGCTCATGCTCACTTGCTCGCTCATTCGCTGTCATCTCCGACTCGTACTCGCTCTCTCGCTGTCTGCAGCAAATGCTGCTTCCGTCGAAAGTTGCTCCTTTTATAGTCTCTCGCCTATTCCCAGACTGCGCATGTGTGGAGAGGAGGAGGGAACAGCTTGGCCCAGCAATGGCTCACATGCCACTAGAGATGGCTCCACGTGCCGCCTGTGGCACATGTGCCATAGGTTCGCCACCACGGCCCTATATCATTTCAGACAAATGATTGCCTGATCTATTCTTAAAAACTTCCAGTGTTGGAGCATTCACAACTTCTGGAGGCAAGTTGTTCCACTGATTAATTATTCTAACAGTCAGGAAATTCCTGACTCTCCTGGCTCTAACCTCCATCCCAGGAGAGGAGCCAAAGGCAGCAGACCTATTTTCTGGCTCTAACCTCTCACGCCAGAAGTGGGGAGATGACAAAGCATCATCAACAGTCCTCCTCATTCCTCACTCTGTCCCCTTCCTTTTAAACAACCAACAGCCAGGAACTCACCATGGTGGATGTTGCACAGGAGCTGCAGACACAGAAACTTGCTAACTAAAGAAAGTGAAGCAGCTGAAGGCACTGCTTGTTAAGAAAGTGGAGGAGCTGAAAGCACTGCATGTCTTCCATCCTCCAAAGAATAATATGGCTAAAGGTGTATTCACCAAATTCTCCATTTTTGGTCTTAGTTACAGAACCCCTATAAAATAACTTCACAAAAGCCAACATGGGTTTGTCAAAAACAGATCATGTCAGACAAATCTTACTGCATTCTTTGACCAGGTGACAAAATTAATGGACCAGAGGAATGCTGTGGACATAATTTACTTGGACTTCAGTAAGGCATTTGATAAAGTAGACCACAACCTACTGCTTGATATGTCTAGTTTAATGAAAAGAAGGGCTAGGGGTAACATGATAGCAGCATTCCAATGTCTCAGGGGCTGCCCCAAAGAAGAGGGAGTCAAGCTATTCTCCAAAGCACCGGAATGCAGGACAAAAAGCAATGGATGGAAATTAACCAAAGAGAGAAGCAACCTAGAACTAAGGAGAAATCTCTTGATAGTTAGAACAATTAATCAGTGGAACAATCTATCTCCAGAAGTTGTGAATGCTCCAACACTGGAAGTTTTTAAGAAGAGACTGGAGAAGCATATCTCTGAAATGGTATAGGGCAGGCATGTCAAACTGCTGGCCCGTGGGCTGGATGCGTCGTGCTGAAACCGCACCCACCCCATTGCCGGCAATGCGGAAAAAGTTGTGATATGTGCCTGGTATAGGGTTTTCTGCCTGAGTAGGGGATTGGACTAGAATACCTCTAAAGTCCCTTCCAACAGCAACAATAATTATAATTATAATTATAATATATGGACTGACTTTTGATCAATGGGTTGCCACCTCTCAATCCAAGAGAAAGTTCTCTTGTCTCTAAACCCTAAAGTCCAGAAAACTCTTCTGAAAGTTGAGAGCAGACAGTCTAATTGCTGGTTTGCTCAAGACCCAAAATGAACCATGTAAGTAGAAAAAGGGTCACGCTCATCCCTCCAAAGCCAAATTCCCCTTGCCAGACACCTCCAATCATTGCTCAGTTGAGCTCTCTTCATGGCAAAGAGTGGCTGAGAACTGGATTGAAAAAAGGCCCACACACATTTAACAAACCTCCCTAATCAAAATAAACCTTTAGGCACAGAGTGTTGCCTTAAACACACTTGTAAAGGGTGGCCTTTTTTGACAGCAGGAAAAGACATGGAATGAAGGTCACTACAACACATATGGTGTTGTCATCCCTGGTCCCAGATCAAAAATTGTGAATCCCATTTCTGACACCAGTTTCTGTGGAATCAAAACACAAAGCCCAAAACAAAAAATCAGACCTCACTGCAACGTTTATTAAACAGTATGTACTGGGAATGGAGTCTTCTCCAAAAGAATACTATAAATCTCCTTCAAAGAAAGAGATACATTGATGTCATAGGCTCACATCCCCCTCATAACATGATGGCGTTTTTATGAGTTTGTGTGCTAAGTTTAAAGCTGTAAGCCACCAGTGTAATCTATGTATGAGTTGGACTTATTTGTTTATTAAATAATTATAAAAAATATTTATACATTTCAGAAAGGAGGGAAAAATATTGCAAACAGGGAGAAAATGATCCACATATATATATTCATAAATAATAGCATAATCAATCTCAGGTTACTTCTTGCCCTTCTGTTCCATGTGCAAAGAAAAATGTTCTTAGTTAGAAGAAACATTTGCATCTTCAGATTCAGGGATTACTACGAGAATATTCTGATAAAACTTCCCACAGGTCACTATGAGTTGCAAAGCCACAGTC
>NW_015388946.1:10909-14224 GCF_001527695.2 Protobothrops mucrosquamatus
GTGAAGCAGACAGCAGACAGGAAGCCCATGTACCCGAGGGCAACATAAAACATGGCGACAGTGCCTTCATTACATTGTAGGATGATCTCTGTAGGTTGGGAATGCACATCAGAGTCAGGGAATGGGGGGAAGTGCCCAACCAGATGCTGCAGATGACAATTTGGAGACCAGAACAAGAAAGGACAATGGAGTTGGCCAAGCTATTCCCCAACCATCTCTGCACTTTATTCCCTGGTTTTGTGGCCAAGAAGGCTAACACAACTGTGATTGTTTTGGCCAAGATTGAAGAAATGGCAATTGAGAATACAATGCTGAAGGCTGTTTGTCAGAGGAGGCAGGTCACTCTCCTTGGCCGGCCAATGAACAGAAAGGAGGTCAAGATGGAAAGCAGGAGGGAGACCAGGAGAATGTAGGAGAGGTCCCGGTATTTGGCTTTGACAATTGGTGTTTCCATGAATTTAATTAAATCCACAAGCCAAAGCCTGTGGTTAAAAAGAAGAACAAGGCAATGAAAATCAGGATAATCCCCAGATTTTCATTATAAGAAAGATAATTTTTAATCTTGGGGATACAGTGAACTCGATTGATATTTGGATATTGATCTTCTGGACATTTGGTACATTTGTCTGCATCTGAAAAAGAGGAAAAATAGTTTCTCCCTTTAACATGTCCTTTAATAAAATGCATTGTTTGGGTAAACTTGTTTTTTGTGTGAATGACTGGGCGTACGTGAACTCAATATAATTCTTCATCTCCCTCCAGCTAGAACACCTTAATATTTATTTTCTCTTATTTTTGATGTCACCATTTCATCAATGAACTTGCTGAGAGAGAAGAAGGGAAGAAGAAAGGATTCCAGGAAACAAGGCAGTTCCACCATTTTATCTTTTCACTGCTGAACCTTGGACTCCAGCCTTTTGTCAATGCTTTAAGACACCAATGACATCCAGTCTATAGTGGAATGTAGTACATGTGAAGGATTGCTTAATGTAGCTTATGCTAGCTGAAATGGATAAACATTACTTTTGCCACGTTGAAAGAAATGTTAGACTGAGTGGCCCTTGAAGATGAGTTGGATATATGGAGTGAGGACATCAAAATGCATTCCTCATTTTTTTTATTATCAGAAAGAGGAACATCTTGCAATAAAATCAAGAAGGAAGTTTGGCTCAATCCCAACACATGATTCCTCTCCTCTCCTCTCTCTCCTCTCCTCTCCATGGGCCATGATTCTGAAAATTATTTTAAGAGGAGCCTCCAGCAGAATCTCTGCAATGTCAGTCTCAGGAAGTATAAACCCAGCAGTCACCTGAGGCTGACCAAAAAAGGCATCACCTGAACAGATGGAGCAGTCAATGGATTATTACATAAGGCTGCCCAGTCCATCCACCACATCAGTTAGAATGAAGAGAATAGCCAAGACATTGTATGAAACTTCTTTAGTAAAGAAATACATCCTTTGATTAAAGGCAGGTGGCTGCAACCTGAAACTGTGGCTGCCCAAAATACCTATCAGACATAGACATGTGCAAAGAATCTGATCAATCCTCCTACAAAAATCCAATCAAAGTTCCATCATCATTATATTCTGGTATCCAGAAAGTCTCATATTCAGAGCAATGAAGTAAATAGTAATTTGAAACATGGAAGTTATGTTGTAAAAGATAAAGAGCAAAAGATGTCATCTCCCTCACCATACTCAACCCTCAATTATCCTGTATCTTTATCCATGATCTCTATGCCTGCTTGCTTGACCTATATACCAGATTAATCCCCAATATCATTTCTAATAGTTCACTATGACATAAATATTTGCCGTGATCAAGACTCAAAGAGGTGGGACCCACTCTGGCCAAGCCTTTCAAAATGCAGGTTCATGGAGATCTATGGTCCTCCCCAAAGTCTGCCCCTTTCTCCTGCTGTCACCCACCTTCCGTGGTGGAGATGGATCCTTCTGCACATGGACGACAATTGTAGCAGCAGATGGTCTTCCCTTCCTGAGCCACCTTCATGAACCCAGCAGGGCAGCTTTCCACACACCTGGAAGAAGGCATGGGCTGGCCAGAAAGAGGGGAAAAAATAACATCCACAACATGAATTATTTCCTAAAAGAGGTAAAAGGAAAAGTTTGGGGATTTTCAAGTCAAGGTTTAGCTTTGCTAAATTCAAAGCCAACAAGAAATTTGGAGCTCTTCAAACTGATTTGGTTGCTTGCTGTTTGCCTATTTATCTTCCCTTCTAGTTTTTCTCCCACTACAATTTTATTTTAAATTCTTTATGTACTGAAAAGAAAGTTGAATGTATTTATGCTTTGACAAAATCAATTACTTTGTCCCATGATATAAAAGTAGTTTCCTTGTAAAAGTTTAATAAACAGTTAACTGGAATAGTTAAGCATTTTTTTCTCATAGACATCTAACGGGAAAATGTTTCCTCTCTGGGAGAATTGAGATGGCATCCTAAGTCCATCACTTCCTCAATTCTGCAATCCTCTTGGAAAGATCTTCAGAAAGAGCAGAATAAAGTCTTCTCCCCACCTTGTTCAGCATTTCCATCTTTGCAATCGCATTCTGGTTCATCATGAACTTGAAATCCAAGGATCCTGCCCTTTCTAGACTCCCAAGTGTCACTTTGATATCAGACATATTGGGAAAAATCACTGTGTTCATAAGGTCCAGGTCTGCTACCAGTTTTCCATTCTTATCCAAATACACCCCATAGATGGAATTATTATAAAACTGAGTAGTTCGAAGGAAGGAATGAAGCTAGAATGGAAGAGAAAATGCGCAATGTTATACAGGACAAAAAAAAAGCTCTTTGGTAAGATGCCTCCATTTGAGCACGCATAAAGGATCTGTATGAGGAATATAGAATAAAAATCTTGTTAGAAGCATGAAGAATGGCCTGGAAAATAAGGATGGTGAAGGATGTTCTTTTTCTCTTCCATTCACAATTGTCACTGCAAACTTTGGAAAACCAATGGGAAATAATCAAAGCAAAGGATATATCCAGTAAGAACTATTGGGGTCCAAAGTTAAAACTCTAAAGGAAATTTTGGATGTTGTGCACAACACTGAAGGAATTTTGCCAGTGAGGTCAAAATGAAATCAGATAATATAATATAATAATAATAGTAAAGTTGGAAGGGACCTTGAAGGTCATCTAGTCCAACCCCCTGCTCAGGCAGGAAACCCTATACCATTTCGGACAAATGGCTGTCCAGTCTCTTCTTAAAAACTTCCAGTGTTGGAGCATTCACCGCTTCTGGAGGCAGGTTGTTCCACTGGTTAATTGTTCTCACTGTCAGGAAGTTTC
>NW_015388946.1:14897-23069 GCF_001527695.2 Protobothrops mucrosquamatus
AATTATATTGTAAAACTTTTATAAAATTTTCAAAAAAAAAAAAAAGAAAAGAAAACTAATCAACAATTGACCAAGATAAACCAGAACACAGGGACTCTGAACTATAAGCACTTGGAAGTCTTCTGGGGAGGACAAACAAATCCTCAGAGATGGGAATGTCATAAGAGTTGCAAAACACCAAGTGCATCTATACAACCAGAAGAACTGCCACCAGGTCCCCTAAACCAACTTCTGGGTTCTTATGGCAAGAAATGAGGTTACACAATCCACCGCACTGTAGGCGCTGCCACCATCTCAACTGCAGGCCTAACAGCACAATTCTTTTATTTAAATCAAGAAACGTCAACATTTAATGGCTCCCATTGTATCAGTATGGAAAGAAAACACAGAAAGTGTCAAGGAAACTAAAACTTCTACCCACTCTACAATTTTCTCTCTCTGTGCCAATGGTGCTATCCCAGGCTGTCACTTTCCTGCCTCTTAGCCAGCTCTCATGCAAAAAATGATGTTTCTAGAATAGATGGTAAATGAAATTTCACTTCAGTTACAAGGAATTATAAAATCAGCTCCAAATTAGGATTGATACATGGAGTTCTCATTGAAAAGAAAATCCCAAACTGTTAATATAAGGCTGGGTTGAAGGATGCTGAATGCTTCCATGGAGATAAAGCACAGCCAGCACTAGAGTTAAGTGTCACCATCCTAGAGTAGCACCAAACTCCATAACTCTGGGTGACCTTCCCTAGCAGCCTCTGGAGGCAAGAGACCCCATTGAAGGACAGCAGAAGTCACTTTCCTGGCTGTTGAACTATCTCCATCCAGCATGACTTTCTGGACATGTCCTAACAGGAAGGACTAAGACCACTACAGAACACTGCCCCAAGGGGTCTATCTGTGACTTTTCTCTAAGGTGCTTTTCTCCAGCTACCCCTCCTTACATGGAAGAAGTTCAGGGTCCCAAGAGCAGAAGCTCCTTCTCACAGCAATCATCACCCTCCCTGTCTCTGAGACTTCTTCTCCTATGTCTCCAGTGACTGCCTTTGATGTAAACATCAGACTGAAGCAACATGGAAGGGATCTTGCATCAGAAAAGGATAAATATCACAGGTTATGCTTTTTGTGGCTCACATTACAGGACAGACAGGAGCTGTGCTCTTGAATGTATTTTCTCTCTCTTTCAGGTGAATCTTGGTTTCTCTGTTTGAATCAGGAAAGCCACTGGATATTCCACCCTGTCAGAGTGCTTTGAATTCTAATTCTTTTTTAGAAAGAGGAAGGAGATTGATTCTGCCCCATGAATTATGGACCTCCTGCTTCTGCTTCTGCTTCTGCTTCTGATGCTGCTGGTGTCCCAGCCACTCTCTGGGAAGCTGAGAATGAAATGCTCACTGAATTTGGACCACCAGGGTGGAGAAAAGCCATGGAGCTATTATAGACCAGGAGATCTTCTCATTGGTATAGTTATCTCTCCATCCAGAATAACACCTGCAACATTATCTTTCAACATGGCTCCTTCTAGTGAGATTCAGCTGTAAGTCATGCGATGGAGTTTCACTCCCTCCATTTGCAGTTCTAACACTCTACTTTTTTTCTTCTTGTTTTACTTACACTTATATTGCAGGTTCTGACAAATTCTTTGAATCCTTTTGATTAATACAGCCTCTCTCTTTTGCCTTATTTTCTGAGAGTAGAAACATGAGACAAATGAAACCTGAAATAAGTCCACATTATTTTTCTCTTTCTGTTCAATTCTAAATTAATGATTGGAATACTGACTTTGGGTGAAAGTAATCATTAAAATAGTTCTAATTTCCTCTGCCCAATCATTTCCATATTTTTATAACCAAATAATAACAATAACAATAACAATAATAATAAAGTTGGAAGGGACCTTCGAGGTCATCAATATGCAGTGTCTGATTTTTAAAGGAATAGAAAATGACTTGTTTTTAGAACAGCTTCTCTGGGTCACTTATCAAAAATCTACTTCCCTTAATGGTGGTTCTTCTTTAATGACTGAATTATTCTGGGCTATAATATTAGTACTGCTAAAAATAATGTATGTTTCTGATTTGTTAAACCTTTTTGAGGACTATCCCCATCCTCAACACTAAGAATATTAAAGGGTGATGGGTGACTATAATTTGCCCGTAGTTTTGGATCAATATTGGCTTATGTTTCAGCTAGTTTGTAGAGAAAAAAGATGATTAAATTGAGAAAAAGTATTTTTGTTGTTGTTTCTGTTGATGATGCTAATATTAAGATGATCATGATTTTACGCTAGTTTATCCACTGGAAAGTTTTTCATACTACGCATGATTTGCAATATTGAACTGGTGAAGGAGAATCCCCAGCTCCTGCAAAATCTCACACTTGGCTACAACATCCATGACAACTATGATAACACCCTCGGCACTTCAGATGCCTTGATGGACATGCTCTCTACTGGAGAAGCCAATGTTCCCAACTATAACTGTGGAAGGAAGGACAAGCTTTTGGCTCTTGTTGATGGAGCTATCAGAGACATCTCCATCCAGATGTCAACATTAGGAGGCACCTACAAAGTCCCACAGGTTTGTGTTTTTCGTTCCCTTTCTGTAAAGTAAGTGGGGTATTGGTGTGCAAGCAATAGATCCAACCGTGTCTTCTCTAGGTAATTCAAGATAATTTTGAATAATAATAATGATCAGTCTATACTTCGAAAGGCATTTTACTCCCTTCCAAGAAATGGTGCCAAGTTAATAACACCCATCTCACCGCAAAAGGCTCTTTTTCCCAAACAGCCCATCTCCTCTCTGTTTCCATAAGTTTTCATGAAGTGTAGGCGCAGGTCTGCAGATCCCCCCTAAGGTTTTTTTGTAGGAGGACTGTGCACACCGCAACATCACTACCATCAGCTTGGATGATGAAAGTTTCCTCAGGATCAGGGTGTTTAAGAACTGGTTCTGCTGCAAATAATCTTTTCATCATGGCATTTGTAAGTGTTGTAAATAAGGATTGGGATATAAAGTCGGGAGGAAGCAAGGATCAAAAGAGACCTGTCTTTTCATGATATGATCCCAATTGTTTAGAGCAGTGGTGGCGAACCTATGGCACAAGTGCCAGAGGTGGCACTTGGAGCTCTCTCTGTGGGCATACGTGCCGCCACCCCAGCCCCGACTCCCTCCACAGCCCCCTCCATACCAGCAGCCCCCCGGGAGGAGAGTCGCCCCCAGGCACGGCCTGCCTGGAGCAGTGCAGCCAAGTACATGGCAGCTGGGAAGTGGGGACAAGACTCCGCCCTTGTACCCCATCGCAAACAGATGAAGCTGTGGCGCACGGGTGGAGGTCATGGCCACCATGGTGATCCTGGGCCACCTGGGCTATCTGCGGTGGGCCATGGAGGTGGGTGACCCTGCAGGTGGGTAGGGGTGTGGCTGGGGCGGTACGGGGGTTGGGGCAGTTTTGGGACACTCGGTCTCTAAATTGTTCACCATCACTGGCTTAGAGGCTTCTGCTGCACACTTGTGAAGGTGAGGAGAGGCTCTGTGTCCAATCAAAGGATCTTCTGTCTAATAGGAATGTGCAGTACAGATGGAAAAGTCCTACGGGTAAGTCCTACAGGATTACCTTTCCTACTGATGATAAAACATATATGTATTATGAACCTTTAGGGGCCACTAACATTAACTAACATTAACCAAATATTTTATTAAAAATCTAGAAATAAGTTAGGCAACATATCAATTATTTTTTGCCCTAAAATTCTCATGATCAAATTCATCATAAATGGTTTGAAGAGCAATATGGCCTCTAAAGAGGATTTTCTAGCAGCTGAACAATTCAAGAAATATCCCAACTGGTGGGACCCTCCATTGACAGATACATTTACACATATAAATAATATCTGCCATGCCCATTTGGGTCAAAGATGGCAATTGTAATTCCTATATGTACCATCCGATCATAATCTACTACTTGCCGAAGGCCAACTGAAACTAAAAAGGATGAAAAACCCGAATCCTGCTAAAAAAAGGATTGACAGAGACTTCATCATTAAACATGGAGGTAAGATAAAAGAAGAACTAGAAATTCATTTAAGAGAAACCAACAACCTGAATGATGATGATTTAGAAGCGAACTGGAATAAATTTAAAAATGCAATAGTAGAGGTAACAAATTCAAAACAGAGAGAGGGGTACCACAAGAAACAACAGTGGATGACGGAGGAAATTCTTCATCTCATGGATGAAAGAAGACCTTATAAAAATAAAAACAAAGAAAAATACAATGAATTGCAGAAAACAATTAGAAGAAAAATTCGACTGGCAAAAGAAAAGTGGCTTCCAAAAAGATGCAAGGAAATAGAAGAGACAGAACGTATGCATGATAATTTCAATTTACACAAAAAGTGAAAGAAGCAGCAGGCCTCTACAAAAAGAAAACCAACAACTTAGTTGACAAAGAGGGGGAAATTATCATAGATGAGGATGAAAAATTAAAAAGATGGATGGAATATATTGAAGAACTTTTTGAGGACACTAGGGATGATATAGATATGGGAAGTATAACAACTGGACCAAACATCACTATGCAGGAGGTTGAACATGCAATAAAAATAGCAAAAACAAGAAAAGCCACAGGACCTGATGATATCCCAGTAAAATTTTTAAAATTGCTGGAAGACAACTGGAAGAATTTTTTACTTCTTCTTCTTCTTCTTCTTCTTCTTGTGCCATATCTGTTATCGGACATTGGCAATCATTTTAGCAATCCTGTTTTTATCAGCAGCCACACAAAAAAGTGCTGCTGAGTTTTGTCCATTTTTTACTGCAGCTCTTCAATCGAATATATGAAACAGGAAAGATACCAAATGATTGGCTAAAATCAACTTTTGTGACAATCCCCCAAAAAATAAATGCAAAGAAGTGTACTGAATACAGAACAATAAGCTTAATGAAAATATTCCTGAGAATAATTCACACAAGAATATACTACAAAATTGAGGAGCATCTAGGTAACACACAATTTGGTTTCAGAAACAATTTTGGTACACAAGATGCACTATTCAGCATTCAAGTTTTTGTACAGCATTGTAGAGATGTCAATCACAGTGTTTACATGTGCTTCATTGATTCTGAAAAAGCATTTCATAAAATAAGACACAACAAACAATTAGAAATTCTGAAACAAGTGGGACTAGATGACAAAGACATCCAAATCCTAAAGAATCTATATTGGCATCAGGTAGCAAATGTGAGACTAGGCCAAAATTACTCAGCTGATGCAGAAATAAGAAGAGGGGTCAGACAGGGATGTATTCTGTCTCCACTGTTGTTCAATATCTACTCTGAGTCAATCTTCAACGAGGCACTGGAGAACATTGATGCTGGCATCAAAGTAAATGGTGTTTGGATCAACAACTTAAGATATGCTGACAATACAGTTCTGCTTGCCAGTAAGCATGAAGACCTTCAGCTCCTCATCAACAGAGTCACAGAAATATCTGAAAAATATGGTTTGAAGCTTAACACCTCGAAAACCAAGATCATGGTCGTCAGCAGACAACCCGTTAATTTACCACCAATAAATTTGGAAGGAATTTAGAAAAAGTTGAAAGGATCACGCACCTCGGTTCTAATTTACATGAAAGCTGGGACATGACCATTGAAGTAAAGACAAGGATAGAGAAAGCTCGAACAGCATTCTTCAAAATGAAAAAGATCTTCTGCAGTCACAACATAAGCCTAAGAGTGAAAATCAGGCTTGTCAGATGTTATATTTTTTCTATCCTGCTCTATGGAGTAGAGAGTTGGTATCTGACAGAAGGCCACCTGAAGAGACTAGAAGCATTTGAAATGTGGATTTACAGGCGGCTGTTATGTATAAGTTGGGTTGACAAGATCAGAAATGAGGAGGTGATAAGCCGCCTGGGAAAGCCAAGGGAAATCATCAAAACAATTAAAAAACGAAAGTTAGAATATTTCGGACATGTTATGCGACACTGAGAAAAATACGGCATACTCCATTTAATCCTCCAGGGAAAGATTGAAGGCAAACAAGGTCCAGGCAGAAGAAGAACATCGTGGCTTCAAAATCTAAGGGACTAGTTTGGACAAAACTAAGCAGCACTTTTTCGTGCGGCTGCTGATAAAAACAGGATCGCCAACATGATCGCCAACATCCGATAACGGATATGGCACAAGAAGAAGAAGATATATAAAAAAGGGACTAAAAAGGACCCCAGAAATTCCAGGCCCATTTCTCTAACAGATATTGTGACTAAAATATATGCAAATGTCCACTTGAAAAGAATTGATAGTAGGTGGATGAAAAGTGGATTCCTTGTAGAAGAACCAGCAGTCTTTAGGTAGATGTGATCCACTCTTGACAATTCTTTTGTCTTGAACCATCTAACTATAAAAATATCAGTCACAGGAAATAATGGTTTGCTGCCTTTATAGCATTTGGCACAGTCAGCAAAGAAATGATATGGAAGAGATTGACTGCCCTTCAAATGGAGCTCAGGATGTTGACCCTGCTCAAAGCCCTTTCTACAAGCACTGACAGTGAGAACAATTAATCAGTGGAACGGCTTACCTCATGAAGTTGTGGGTGCTCCGTTAATGGAGATCTTCAAAAAGAGGCTGGACATTCATTTTGTCTGGATTGGTATAGGATCTCTTGCTATGGGCAGGGGGTTGGACTAGAAAAACTCCATGGTCCCTTCCATCCCATTTTTATTCATTTGTTTGAGAGTGTGTTTGGGGCTCAATGGAGCCATGAGAAGTAGGATTGATATGTACGCAAAGGTAAGACAAAGGTGTTTCCAATATGACATTTGGGTTGCATGTGCTGTTAAGAGGACTTGGCACCTATTCTCATAATAATTATCTGATTATGGATGAGTCAAAGTCAAAAGTTATGGTCTTTCACAATGACAGCATTGCCATATAGGGCTAATCGATGAGGAGGCAACAGAGCAAGTTCACACCTTTCCTTACCTGGGAGAACTTTTCTCTGTGACTGGATCTGGGCTCCCTCAACATCAAAGGAGCTCATTTAGAAGGCACAAGTGATTGCACTGTTAATTTTTAAAAAGAAATTATAGGTATGTGGCTTCCTTAGACTGAATTATTAAATACAAAATACCAACATTACCATTATGCACTTATATTGAGCTGAATATTGGGATTTAATTTATATCACTACTAGAACAAATCCGATCAGATCATCTGAGAAGTATCTTGAGGGTGGATAAAAGGACTTCAGCTGCTGCCCTCAGAGCAGAATTGGGAATTTATTCAATTTATAAAGTTGGGGCAGAATAGAGGCATGGGAAGACAAAGCACTACATGGCCAGTACATTAAAAAAATAGCTGGGAAAGCAGATAGTAACAAGACCTGGCAATGGCTAAGAGCAGGAAAATTGAAGAAAGAGACTGAGGGACTAATTCTGGCTGCACAAGACCAAGCCTTAAGGACAAATGCATACATAATCAAAATTGAGAAGACAGCAACAGACAGTAAGTGCCGCCTATGTAAAGAAGCTGAAGAAACAGTGGGCCACCTGGTAAGCTGCTGCAAGAAGATATCACAGACTGACTACAAGCAGCGGCATGACAAAGTAGCAACAATGGTGCATTGGAAGATCTGCAAGAAAGATCATTTGCCTGTAAAGCAAGAACTGGTGGGATCATAAAATAGAAAAAGTCATAGAAAATGATAAACTGCTCTGGGATTTCAGAATTCAAACAGTCAAGCACCTGCAACATAACACCCCGGACTTAACAATTGTCGATAAGAAAGACAAAAAAGTCTGGATAGTGGATGTGGTGCCTCGAGACAACAGAATAGACGAGAAAGAACTGGAGAAGATAACAAAATACAAAGACCGACAAATACAAATAGAAAGACTATGGCAAAGGCAAGCAAGGATAGTACCAATAATAATAGGCGCCTTGGGTGCAATTCCAAAACAACTGGAGCACCACTTGAACACCATCATCGGCATTGACAAATTCGCCATTAGTCAGTTGCAAAAGGCGGCCTTACTAGGAACTGCTTCCATCCTGAGACGATATCTGTAATATCATCAAACATCCACATCTGCCTATCCCAGGTCTTGGTAAGGACTTGATAGGTAGACAAAAATGCCAAATCCTTAATTTAACTAATAGAGGTATATTGATT
>NW_015388946.1:23568-60983 GCF_001527695.2 Protobothrops mucrosquamatus
CAACTTATTATCATATCTGGTGGACATGTAGGGATGTTAAAGCCTTTTGGATTAAGATTTGGTGGAACCTTCAACAGATTTTTAAGAAAAAGATAAAATTTACACCGCAATTATTTTTATTGGGCATCATGGATAATTTGGATTCAAAAGAAATGAACTTGATGTTGTACTGTATAACAGCAGCAAGGACATTGATTGCGCAAAATTGGAAAAAGGAGATATTACCGACTATGGATGATTGGAGACAGAAAATCTCATACTTTGCAGAAATGGCAAAAATATCCGCATACCTGAAGGATCAGTCTCAAGAGAAATTTATTTTGGTATGGAGAAGATGGATAGATTATATTCAGAGAAAATATGAAATGAACAATTATTATATAGCCTTTGATTAATTATTGTTATTTATAAATATTTTTATATATAATTTATATATATAGTTTATAGTTAAGTTGATTATTGTATATTAGAGTTACAGTAAGTTTATACTTGTTTATATTATGAATGGGTTGCTTGGGTTAGACTTGGATTATTATGTGATTATTCCTGTACTCAGTTCTGGGAAGTCCGGGGGAGGGGGGAGGGGAGAAGGGGATTAGGGGATAGAAATTATAAATAATGGAATTGTATTAAAAAGAGGAGTTGCTCGGCGGGTACCCCAAATTGCACTCGATGAGGTGGTTAAGAAGGGAGATGGGAAGTAGGGAGGTGGAAAGGAGGAAAGAGGAGAGGTTTTGGGTTTAGGGGGAGGAAGGAAGAGGAAAGTGAATGAGGGTGGAGGCAAAGCGGGGACTGCCGAGCGTCTCCGAAAACGTATTGAGTAGGATTATCTTTTTTGCTTGTGTAAGTAAATGCATCATATTTGTATTATTTGTTGTTTAATTTCTAAAATTAATAAAAAATTTATATATAAAAAAAAATGCCAAATCCAGTCTGGCTGACTGTGCGATGATTAATAATAATAATAATAATAATAATAATAATAATAATGATGATGATGATGATGATGTCATCTAGTCCAACCCCTTCCTCAGGCTGGAAGCCCTATACCATTTCAGACAAATGGCTGTCCAGTCTCGTCTTAAAAACTTCCAGTGTTGGAGCAGCTTCTGGAGGCAGGTTGTTCCACTGGTTAATTGTTCTGTCGGGAAATTTCTCCTTAGTTCTCTCTTTAGTTAATTTCCATCCGTTGCTTCTTGTCCTGCCTTCAGGCGCTTTGGAGAATAGCTTGACTCCCTCTTATTTGTGGCAGCCCCTGAGATATTGGAACACTGCTATCAGGTCACTCCTCGTCCTTCTCTTCATTAAACTAATAAGAGTCCCCAACCTCTATTAGAACAAACAAATTTAATTTAAAACATTGATTTTATGTTAGGAACTGTCGTCTCCCTGTCTTTTTTGCCACTCGAGAAAAACCTTAAAAATGCTGCACAAAGAATCCAAGATGGTCAAAATAGAGAAAAGTAGGGCCATCTTCAGTAAGGTTGGCACACTGAAAGGCATCAGCTGCTACAAATGTACCTTATTAAGTATTGAGTTAAATCTTCCAAACTCCTTACAATGAATATACTTGTATTTGTGGAGATCCAGAAATAGAAGATGTAATACATCTATTATTTTGAATGTCAATTATTCAAGAAAGAGGAAGATCAAGATCTTGGATTGTACTTTAGAAAAACATTCTATTGGGATCCTAATATTTAAAAAAATGTATTTCCTCTGTGCTCAGAATTCAAGTTATATACTGTATAATAAAGCCCTTTTGGAAGGAAATTATGGTCTGATTGTGGTAAATTCTGGGGTTATAAAGAAATACTATTTTCATTTTTTATGTTTATTATTGTACTTATTTTTCTAAATTCTCTTTTTACGTGGAATCTTGTTAATGTTCTGTGTTTTATATTCTGTATTTTGATATGGCCTAATGACTAATGAACAGGAAATGTTCTAATATGTGCATGAGAAAAAAGTTGGATTCATTAAAAGCTAAATATTGGGACTTGGTAGGACCCCAAATATAACACAGAATTCTTCATTGTTTTTTCAGGTCAGTGATAGAATTTCTTCAGAGGCTCTGAGTGATAAAAGTCAATTCCCTTTTTTCCATCCAATGCTCCCCAAAGAAGGGTTCCAGTACCAAGGAATTGTCCAAATTCTCCTCCATTTTAGATGGACCCTAATTGGTCTCTTTGCTCCAGACACAGAGAAGGGAGAGAATTTCATGAGGACTTTTACTCCTATGCTTGTCAAGAATAGAATTTGTGTTGTTATATCACAACTATTCTCAACGACTGGACGTACAGCATTCCTCATGGATGCCCTCTCTAAGTGGAGACAAGTCAACGTCTTTGTTCACTTCATAGAATTTGAGTTTATTTGGAACAGAATTCTTCCCTTCCATTCAGCACTTGAAGGTTTGCCTGGACCCATTGAAGGGAAAGTCTGGATCTTGACAGTGGTTGGAGTATTTTTAGTGAAAAAGGATTGGCGTCTCAAGCACGTCCATAGTATTTGGTGCTTTCCCTTTCAGTGGAAAAAGAGTTGGAAAAACAATAATGACTTTAAAAGAGATTTCTTTGTGGAACCTGAATTTCAAGCTGAGTATTTTCACTGTTCTGTTTCAAAACACACCTTTTCTCTCAAAGGCCAGAGAAGATGCACCCAGAAAGCACCAGTGGAGACCCAAGAGAAAAAGAATAGGATGCAGATCCAAAATGATGGCTATACCTACAGTGTCATTAAGATTCTGGTCCAAGCCTTAAGTGCTGCATCGAAAACTCAGAGGAGAAGGAAGATTGGTGAAGAGAGGTTGGGGGCTCCAAGGCTGCAGCCATGGCAGGTATAGGGTCCCAACAAGGATCCATCTAACTAAATTCCTTTTCAGAGTCTTTTGTGCTCTCTGGGCTTTGTGGTTTAAGATCTTAAGCTTCTGTACAACCTCTCCTACTTATTCCAGTTTCTATTCCATTCCATTCCATTCCGTTCCATTCCATTCCGTTCTGTTCTGTTCCAACATGGTTCTTCTGCTTGATGTCTTTCCTCAAGGCTTAAAGCAGCTCCTTTGATCTCTTCCTCCCCTTCTTTGTCCTTGACTAAAGCTGATGAAAATTTTGTGCAATGTCTTCTCCAAGTGTGGTGCCTGCAAGGGGACTTGATATCATTCCACTGGATCATTAATGATATTATCAACAAATTAATAATATGGTTATCATTATAACATTAAAATATTACTACTACTTTATTATAATCAGTAACCATTCTACGCATAGAATAATGTGGGAAAAACTACAAATGAAATATTAATACAGATTATAGCTGCCATTCATTACATTCATACAATCATGTATCAAGTCTTGGATGCTAACAATTAGTTAGTTTCCTATTGAATTTTACTCATGCACCTCTCTCTAACATAAAATCATATTTTTATTTACTGGAAGCTGTAAGGCCCTACCTCAGCTGAATCTCTGAAGAAAGCAGAACTCTTGAAACTGGCATAGTGTCAAAAGGAACTTTTATTGAGAGTTAGTGACAGCAAAAGAAGGCAGGCAGAATCTGAAGTTCCCAGGTGAAATTGTTAGGCTAAATCCCATTGTTCAAAACCCCTCCCAACTGCCCAGTCCATAAGAGCCAATCCAGAGGTGCAAAGAGGTTGTGAGAACTCCAGATGGAAACTGTGGTAAGATGTTCCCAAGCATCTCTTCCTTGGTGAGGTGAGGCAGATGACTTCGGGCAGCAGAACCAAGTCAACAAAGCAAAGCTAAACACATCACAGGAGAGCTCCAAATGTCCCCCCTCCCAACAGGATGGCAGCATCTTGTCAGGGATCTATAGGGGCCTGAGAGAAGCTGGGAATTTGTAAAGGAGACCAATATAACTTTGTCCAACTGTTATTATAATTTTTGCATCACAAAATCATGATTTATCTACTTCCTTTATTAACGAAAATATAGAAGAAACGATGACCAAGGTCCAATTGTTTTTCATAACTCCCCAATTTTATCAGTAATATTAATATTTATTTGAGTACAAATTTTGAGACAGTTGTATCCATTTAATTATCTCATACCATCCAGCACTCAATTAACTAGATCCCCATTCATCACATTCTGAACCGTTTTGTTAATTCTTTGCTAAAAACAACTTATACCACCAGCATTCACACAATCTGTTAAGGAAGTATAATGATAATATGAATGAGTTCGGGAGACCAGAGAAAGAGATTCAGGAAAGGATCAGATAAGATGGGGTTTTTTTGGGGGGGTGAACCCCCAGCCGTGTAACAGGCAGACAAAGAAACTCAGAAAAAGTCCTCCCTAAATTTTTTAACTGTCAAAAGAGAAGGTGAACGATTTGTACTTTCACACTGCAAGATTTTGTTAATATAGCCTTACAATAAAGTAGAATTACTTCATCTGGTCATTTTTCCTATCTCCTCTACCTGAATGAAGATTAGCCTTGAAACTTTCTTCTTAACAAATCCTTGCTTTCTGGTAATCACCCTATTTTTTGCAAGGAGTTTATTAATACTCTAGTTATTTGTGTATTTTGTTTACTTGAAAGGTGATCTTTGCTAGATTGTTATATATGTCTGACAATTTTTGTCAATTACATTTTGTCAATATACATTTTATCAGTATACTACATGATTTAGAAATATTGCTGAACCTTTTTACTTCAATTTTGAAGATAATGGTAACACTTGTTCTACCAAGTCACAATATTTGCAAGTTAAACAACCATAGAAGAAAGATTCAAATGTAAAAAGTGATAAAAGATAAGAAACCAAGATTTCTGCTTTTAAATTCCTGGATGTTTCCATTCTAGTTCCATCCATTTCTAAAGAAGAGGGAATTGTACAATCTTTCCCTGCTGAAAGTGTACTTGGATCAGAATGGAGAAGTAGCAGCAGATCTGTGGCTCTTCGGTAGGGTATTTCTCGCCAAGGAGGATCCCATCAACAAGCGATTGGGGAGGTTTGAAAAACAAAGACTTATAATCAACCAAGATGCTTTGTCACAGTTAAAGTTGCTCAACAAGGTGGGCAAAATATTGATGTGTTTTCTCTTTTTTCCAAAGTTTTCTAAAGTGGGCTAAACCCAGTCAAAAAAGTGGGTAACCTTCACTGAGAATTGAATGTGTGGAGTAAAACCTCTATAATTTTCTTAGGCAGATAAGCATCCCTCAGTTCTATTGACCAAGGTTTCCCGTCTGATGCTGTCATGCTGAACCCTGTTGTAAGCTGATCCAAAATGAGATATGGGGTGATTATTATTTAGGACACAAATCATTGCCATTTAGTGTTCCTTCGGCAGTTTAATATCACCATAAAACTGGTGAGACAGAGCCTCATATGCTGGAGATTTTGGTGTTAATAGCTTCAAGTTCACTAATTTTTTGTCTTCAAATATCGAAGATGAAGGCAATTCTGTTGACCAGTCACTGAGTTCAGATTTGGACTGAATCAAATGAAATGGAATCAAGACTGGATGGAGGTCCTGTTGGTCCAATAGTTAAATAAGCTTCATCTTGCCTTGATTGGAGTCAGGGGTCTCCCAGAATTGCAGGCCCATAGTCTGGGATGTTTTTAATCAGCTGAGAACATGCATATAGCTGCCTCTCTCCAACCCCACTGGGATAGTGGAATTTAGAAGGAGGTCCAAGGCTTTCAGTTCACATGAAATAATAATGACTGTGTCATGGTTCCGCCTAATTAAACACTTCAAAGAACTTTCAGGCATGTTTATCCTAAAGCCTTTATTAACAGTGTTATAAATTGACGGCAATCATGGAAGTTTATGCCAGAATCTGAATTCCTCTTACTGGCATCTAACTTTTCTTGCTAAACCCCTCCCTTATTTTGCAGTCACAGGTCACATCTTCCGATTAGCCCAGAGGGCAGAGATTTACTTCCGTTCCTTTTCCCGGCTTTTGTTGTTATTCCCCTCCCTTTTCTCTATCCTCTGAATTAACCCTAAAATTACCAGACAGTTCTACATATTTTGTCAAAGCAAGAATATTCAATATTAGCAGCGTTGACATCCAGCCCCCCTTACAAAAAGGACAGATCCTGTAATGTAAACAAAAGCATATGTTAATGGTTATTTTTCGGTTTGTTGGGGTGTTTCACATGAAACCTTTTGACCAATCTGTCAGCTTTCACTTCACTGGATTTCACCCAGGTGGCTTCAGACAACGGGTATCCCTTCCATTGTATTAGGTACTGCAATTTCCCTCTAAAGATTCTAGAGTCAAGAATACGCTTTACTTCATAGTGGGTCTGCCCCGCAACTACGAGGGGCCCAGGTGCCTTCTTCGGGGGAGGTCTTAAAGTGGAGCCCCGATAAGGCTTCAACAAGCTACAATGGAAAACTGGGTAAATTTTCCCTAAACTTTTAGGGAGTTTTAGTTCTACTGTGACTGGGTTGATGATCCTTACTATGGGGAAAGGCCCCAAGAATTTTGGTCCCAATTTCTTGCTGGGCAATTTGAGGCGTAGATATTTAGTTGACAAATAAACCTTTTCCTCAACTTGGAATGTTCTTTGGGGAGCCCTCTTTTTATCAGCCTGCTTTTTATAGGTTTCAAAAGTCTTTTTTAAAGCAGTTTTTGTGTTTCTCCAAACTTCTTCCCATCCCCTCACCCACTGGTCAAGTGTCTGGGAAGCAGAGGGCAACTGAGGATATTCAGGTATTGGGTTGAACTCTTTTCCTGTGGCCACTCTGAAAGGCGTGTAGCCGGTGCTGCTGTGCACAGAATTATTGTACGCCACCTCCGCAAAAGGGAGAAGATCAGTCCAGTTCGTCTGTTTGTAAGAAACGTAGCATCTAAGATATTGCTCCACCATTTTGTTAGTGGCTTCTGCGGCCCCATTGGTGGCCGGATGAAAAGCAGATGATAACCCTTGAGATGATCCAATTAATGTAAGGAAACTTCTCCAAATTTTTTCTGTGAACTGCACTCCCCTGTCCGAAATTATTCGCTTAGGGGCGCCATGCAGCCGGTAGATATGTTTCAGGAACAATTTGGTCAGGCGTTGGGCAGATGGGAGTCCTTTGCAGGCGATGAAATGAGCCTGCTTTGAGAACAGGTCTATTACAGTCCAGATGACAGTATTTCCACTACTTTCAGGTAGGTCTACTATAAAGTCCATAGCTATTTCTTCCCATGGTTGAGAAGGGTCTGCCACGGGTTGCAGTAACCCAGGGGTTTTCCCTGGGATCCTTTTCATTGTGGCACATACAGTACAACTTTTTACATAGTTTTCCACATCCCTTTTCAACCCCGGCCACCAAAATTGCCGGCGGGTGAGGTGTAGGGTTTTCAAATATCCAAAGTGTCCAGCCTGTTTTACATCATGGCTGTGTTTGAGAGCATTAAGATGGAGGGCTTCTGGCAAATATAGTTTCCCCCCTTTGTAAGCCAAGTCATCCTAGCACGTTAGGGAGGTGTGATTATCTTTGAACCATTGGTCGGTGAGGAGCTCTCGTTTTATTTTCTTTACTCCAGGGTCATCAGGATTGGGGACCCTGCAAGGTGTAAGATGAGCAGCAGTTTGTGGATTGGGTATAATTGCCTCATTAACTTCTTCCCAGATTGCCCATCTCCGCTCGCTCTCAGTAAATTTCTTAGAGGTGTAGGTGCAGGGTTGCAGGATCCCACTTTTGTTCTTTTGCAGTAACACCACTCCAACTGCCACATCGCTGGCGTCGGCTTGAATCACAAAGGGTTCCCCTGGGCAGGGGTGCTTTAGGACCGGTTCAGCAGCAAATAGTCTCTTTAAATTCTCAAAAGCTGTTTGACAGCCCATCGTCCATGCTAGTGGTTGGCCCGGTCGTGGCTTCCCTCCTCCTTTGCCTGTTTTGAGTAGTTCTGTAAGAGGTAGGGCAATCTCGGCAAAAGAGGGGATGAATTGATGATAAAAGTTGGCAAAGCCCAGAAAGCTCTGGAGCTGTTTGCGAGTCTTTGGGGGCTGCCATTCGATTATAGCTTTCACCTTGGCTGGATCCATTTCAATACCCTCGTTGGAAATTCTGTAGCTAAGATAGTCTAATTGGGTTTGGTGAAATTCACATTTCGACAATTTGGCATAAAGCTTGGCATTCAATAGTTTCTTTAACACTTCTCTCACCAGCTTTATGTGATCAGTCATACTTGTGCTGTATATCAGGATATCATCAAGATACACCAAAACTCCTTTGTACAAGTGATCATGTAGGACAGTGGTTCTCAACCTTTTTAATGCCGCGACCCCAACCGGTCATAAGTCGAGGACTAAACCAGTCGTAAGTCGAGGACTAAACCAGTCATAAGTCGAGGACTACCCAACCGGTCGTAAGTCGAGGACTTTCCCTGCCCGGGAGCGCCGCACATGCGTGGTTCTGCCCCCTGCGCCGGCCGAGGCGTAGCTAGCAAGCGGCAGAGACGGAGCAGGCCGACCACCAGCTGGCCCAGCCCAAGGGAGGTAAGGCACCCACTGGAAAAGGGGGAAAAAATGGCAGACAAAAAAAATGGCGGACAGCCTTGCTTGGCGACCCCCGTGAAATGGTCGATCGACCCCAAATGGGGTCCCGACCCACAGGTTGAGAACCACTGATGTAGGACCTCATTAATCAACTGCATAAATACGGCTGGGGCCCCCTGTAGTCCAAGTGGCATGACTTTGAACTGATAGTTCCCCATAGGACAGCTGAAGGCAGTTTTCCACTCGTCTCCCTCTTTTATTCTCACTCGGTAATATGCTTCTCTTAGGTCTAATTTAGTGAAGACACTCCCCTTAGCCCAATGGGTTAATAAGTCCTTTAGGAGGAGGAGGGGGTACTTATTTTCCACACTCAGCATTGACACCCTTATAGTCTATGCAGAGACGAAGAGATCCATCTTTTCTCTCTTTGAACAACACAGGGGCTCCCATGGTAGATTTGGCCCGTTCGATAAACCCCCTCGCTAGGTTTTTGTTCATGTATCGCTGCATCTCCTCCATTTCGAGGTGGGACATAGCATACATTCTCGGTCGTGGAAGTTTGGCTCCTGGCACCAGTTCGATGGAGCAGTCATTGGGTCTGTGAGGGGGTAGGGCATCACATTCTTTTTCACTAAATGCCTCCGCCAGGTCCCGGTATTCATTGGGGATGACTGGTTCGCCTGGCAGTGGTGAGATGGCCATGTGCGCTCGCTCATTGGGTGGCCTAAGGTGCCCTGTAACATCGCTTGACTCAATGGGGGGATTAGGCCCTATAGGTAGTCTCACGGTTCTCATTCCTTTCTCCCACCAGATAAACGGCTTCCATTTGTCTAACGAGGCTAGCCCTAGGATCACCGCCTCAGTCATTTTTGGAGCCACCAGGAAGCGAATAAACTCCCAGTGTGCACCTATTTCTAGGTGTAAGGGCTCGGTTAATTGTGTGACAAGAGTCTGTCCCATTAGGGAGCCATCGGCTTGCTCAAACCTCACTGGTTTGGAAAGCTGTTTTGCCCGTATGCCCATTTTCATTGCAAACTGCAGACTAATAATGCAGTGGGTGCATCCAGAATCAATTAGCACGTTTAAGTCCATTTGTGCCCCAGACTTAGGGATTATAAGTTTGGCGGCCAGTGAAAAGGGCGAGATTTGTCGACTCACCATCGGGTCATTCTCTCCTTCATCGTCGCTGTCAAAGGAAGGTAGAGCAGGGGTGGGTCCAACCGGAATCCCAGCATCCTCCTGTGTGGGGGTTGTAATCTGGGTGACAGGTTCCTGCATGAGTCAGTTGGATTTTTCTCTCGTTAGCTGCTGAGCAGGTTTCTTTCTCATTGCTGTTTCTGGTCTGCTCTACAGCTGGGGGTAGGGGACTGGACAGGTGGCCACTCAATGTCCTTCTTGTCCACACCGGAAACACTTAAAGGAAGGGTGTGTAGGTGGCCTGGGTCTCTCAGCCATTGCAGTAGTTGAGGGCTTTCGTGGGGGTGTCTGTCTGGGTAGCTCTGGTTGCTGCTCGGGTTCGTGTGAGGGAGGCTTCTTATAGTGAGAGAGCATAACGTCTAGCTTCACTGCTGTCTGGTACCACTCCTGTAGCCGATCAGGTACTTCTCGATAGATGCAGGCCTGAGAGAGGTGATCATCTAATCCCTCGACAAAGTATTGGATCAGGGATTGTTCAGAACACCCCTCTGTTCGGCCTGCTATCTTGCAGAACTCTTGCATGTACTCCAGGGCAGGCCTCCCGGCTTGTTTTATTTTGTGAATTTGTCCTGCTGCTTTGAGGCCAATGGATGGGTCCTCAAATCGTTCTCTCAGACTTAAGAGAAAGAGGTGGGGATCTTCCAATTTCAGGGGCTTGATTGCTATATAAATTATTCAGCCATTCAGCTGCTTCTCCTTCTAGGTTGGATGCCATAATGTCGACCATGGTACCTGGGTCCGGATAGTGGCAGGCCCAGCGGTTCAAGAGAGACCGTCCTTGGTTGAGAAAAAAAATCAGCTTCTCTGGGACTCCATCGAAGGTTGCGTTGAAGGGTGGTGCAAACACAGGCTGCTGTGGCCCCCACTGGGGCTGTTGTTGCTGGCCCCACCCTAGCTGCTGGTTCCACGGCTGCTGGGCTCTCTGCTGTTGACGTGGTGCCCCCAGTTGCTGTTGGCCCCACCCTGCCTGCTGATTCAACGGTTGCTGGGCTCTCTGCTGCTGGCCAGTGGGGGCTGGTAGTGCCCCCTGCTGCTGCAGGCCTCCCAATGGTGACTGTGCAAGTGGGGGTTGTAGTGGTCTTCTCTGCTGTTGGACTGCAGGGGGTGGTGATGCCCTCTGCTGCTGTAGGCCCCTCAATGGTTGCTGGACATGCTGGGCCTCCCTCATCTGCAAGCTGTAGCTCTCCTGGCCTTTGCATCACCCGGCTGTAGCTCTGCTGACCTATGCATCACCCCAAGCTGCTACAAGGCCCCTATTAGCTGTGGCAAGCTCAGTTGCTGCTGATCATCTATCTGTGGGGGGAGCCACCCTGCCCATTGCTGCAGAGGCCTCAGTTTGGGATTCCCTCCATCTTCAGGACTGTAGTCCCTGGTTGAGGAACTCAGGGTCTGATCTATGAGGGAGGGGCTGTAGGCTTCTCTCTGCAGGACTTGATTTCTGCTTTTCACATCTGGGGTTTATAATCTTTCCAGCGACTCACCCAGAACTTTGTTATCTCTGCCTTCTGCCTTTGAAGTCTTTGCTCTCGGCTGGGAGATCTGCCAAAGTCCTCTCTCCCCCGGCTGGCTGGCCTCAAGCCACTTTTCTCTTTCCATAATGAGTTCTTCCTGGACCTTTTTTCAACTATTTCCGTCAGATTAGGAATAGTGACCGAGGACCGGAACCTCATAATTAGTTTAAAAGATTAGTGGATTCTGGCATGATGTCATGGTTCCGCCTAATTAAACACTTCAAAGAACTTTCAGGTATGTTTATCCTAAAGCCTTTATTAACAGTGTTATAAATTGACGGCAATCATGGAAGTTTATGCCAGAATCTGAATTCCTCTTGCTGGCATCTAACTTTTCTTGCTAAACCCCTCCCTTATTTTGCAGTCACATGTCACATCTTCCAATTAGCCCAGAGGGCAGAGATTTACTTCAGTTCCTTTTCCCGGCTTTTGTTGTTATTCCCCTCCCTTTTCTCTATCCTCTGAATTAACCCTAAAATTACCAGACAGTTCTACATATTTTGTCAAAGCAAGAATATTCAATATTAGCAGCGTTGACAGACTGGTCTGATGTGAGCTCATTTATGGAGTGATTGATTAAATTTATTTGCTGCCCATCTCACTATTGATAATGGCTTGAAAACTGAAGTACTGAAGCATTGCTTTGGTGCAAAAAAAACCCTTGACATCAGAAATAATAAGGGACAATTTCGAGGGAAATATTACTTAGATTTGGGCATTGGGTTGTAAGAGTGCACTTCATCTGAAAATCCCTGAATGCAACTGTTTATCTTGATTGTTAGAAATCAAATTAATAATAAATATGAGTGTGTATTTCCCTGTCAGATTGTGTCACTTAATTGTATTATTTCAACAGAAAGGACCTTGTTTTGGATATCTTGTGTTGAATATCCATTTCCCACACAGGGCTCATACTCATGACCAATGCGGTGCACCAAAAGATGCCTGACTCAGCCTTTTTGAGGGACACGTTCTCATGACCTCACCTCCATCTCACTTCACTATAGTTTTAGAAACTAGTCAGCCAGTTTTAGTTTTAGTTCACCAGCATTATTATTATTATTATTATTATTNATGATAGCAGTGTTCCAATATCTCAGGGGCTGCCACAAAGAAGAGGGAGTCAAGCTATTTTCCAAAGCACCTGAAGGCAGGACAAGAAGCAACGGGTGGAAACTAACCAAAGAGAGAAGCAACCTAGAACTAAGGAGAAACTTCCTGACAGTTAGAACAATTAACCAGTGGAACAACCTGCCTCCAGAAGCTGTGAATGTGCCAACACTGGAAGTTTTTAAGAAGAGACTGGACAGCCATTTGTCCAAAATGGTGTAGGGTTTCCTGCCTGAGCAGGGGGTTGGACTAGATATATATGAATGATGAATATCTTTAAGGTTGACAGTCCTTCTTTTTAAGGGAATTTTCCGTTTTATCTTAACCAGAGATCATTTTGGACTGCTTTCAAAGGGAAGCAGCTTTGCAATGTTTTATGTACTCCAGAAGAAACCTTTCCAGATCCTACTGGTCAGAAGTTTCTTTCTTCATCACAGTTTTATTCTATTTTAATAAATCCAATGAAATGAAAATTTAATAAATTTTTACAATGAAGTTTATTCTAAAATTTAGTATTTTAGATATTATATTTTAAAATAAAGCATTTATGAAGAATGGAGGAATGCATGTTAATTCCACTATGAGGAGGAATCCACCGGTTGCCATTTAATGGTTAAATCTTTTCTCAATTTCATCCCTACAGACTTTGTTAAGTAGAAAGCTACTTTATTGTAATCTGATAAGTCAGAAGAAAAAGGGAGGAACTGAATGAAACATCTGCCTGCAATTGTATCTCCTGCCACCATTTGGAAGAGGTCAGAGATTTCGTATTTGCCTATGTGAAGTCCAGAGACAACTTGGCTGATGTTCATGTCTACCTCCATCTTACATGGATAATGAGTCCTGACATATTTTCTTTGGCATTTCTTCTTTTTCTGTTTAGTCTCTGCCTCAGTCTAAATGTGTGGAAAAATGCCTTCCTGGATTTGTCAAGCAGGCTCGAGAAGGAGAGCCATTTTGCTGCTATGACTGCATTCCTTGTCCAGAGGGGACCTTCTCCACTCAGGAAGGTGGGTGACACCATAGGGAAAGTTTGATCAATATGCATGTTAAAGACACATGTAAGTTTGATTGTTTAGTTCTTAATTTTCATGGAGTCCAATTTCTTCCCTAAATGGGATTTATAAGAAAAATATCTTGAAGGATGAGATTGAAAGAAGGATGTTGTGGATTGCATGGGAAATCTCTCTTTCGTTACCCAGTTTGGATGTTTCCATCCATATTTATCTTTCTTACAAATATTTGTAACTTGAGGAATTTTAGATCAATGGGTTTGGTTTACCTAAACCAACTTTACATTACAGGCTGATAGATGCATTGATCAATCATTCATTTAATCAGTTAATCTTTATTAAGATCATATATCCTTATAAGTTGAAATATCTAATTGGGAGGAACAATAGAGGGAGAGATGTTGGGTTAAAGCAGTGGTTCTCAACCTTTTTAATGCCGTGACCCTCAACCGGTCATAAGTCGAGGACTAAACCGGTCGTATGTCGAGGACAAAACCGGTCATAAGTCGAGGACTAAACCAATCGTAAGTCGAGGACTTTCCCTGCCCGGGAGCGCCACGCATGCGTGGTTCCGCCCCCTGCGCCGGTCGAGGTGTAGCTGGCAAGCGGCAGAGATGGAGCAGGCCGACCACCAGCTGGCCCAGCTCAAGGGAGGTAAGGCACCCGCCGAAAAGGGGAAAAAATGGCGGACAACCTTGCTTGGCGACCCCCGTGAAATGGTCGATCGTTGAGAACCACTGGGTTAAAGGAACAATGAAAATGAAACAGAGGATTCAGCATAAAATCATCAAGTAGATATTTCCTTTCCAGCTTTTCTTATCTTTCCAATGTTCTTTCTTGTTAAATACTGTAGTGAGATATAACACACACACACACACAAAAAGGAATATAGTTGTGGTCCTGAAAGGAAAAAAATTCTAACATGCAGTGTTGGGATTAAAATGAACAGAAAGAAGGGGGAAACAGAGAATTAATAAAAGACCAATCTACTAAATATCCTTTGATACCAATGTTGAATTCATTCTCTTTAAAATTGTTGCCAAATTGAGAGAATATGGAAACATATTGCTTCACCTTCTCATTTTTACAGGGTAAAAATACAGATAACACACTCAGTTCCTGTTGTTGAATTTATTTATGAATTAATCTTCTTTAAGATTTTTTTTTCAAATTTGTTTATCAAGTTTATATGGCTATTTCACACAAAGTGACTCTTGGCGGAATACAATCAAACCAATAATAACAATTAAAACAAGGAGAAAGAAATGCTAAGAAAGCGAGAGAGGAGTATATCAAGATGCTACCTACCATGCAACCAGCACATGGGGCCCTGTTACCAGGAGATCCCCAGGACCATTGAAAGAATCATATTTTAAGGAATTTCTAGAAGACCTAATAGTTAGGAGACACTCTCAATTTCAGGATAGTCAATGGTTTTTTTTTGTGAAGGGGGCTGTAAAACCTGTCCTGAAATTGTCAGTCTTGCAACCCTTCTCAAGTGGTTCTCCATGGATCCAACCATCTTAGACAACTTTTATCCTCTGTCCAGTATTTTTGTAGCAGTGTATTGAGAACATGGTTGGTGGGTCAATCATCAGTAACTGAGTTTAAACATTTTTGGGGTAAACATATGTCCATCATCTGAATTTTTTTTTGAAAAAAATGAAATAAAATATTAAATAAATAAATAAACAAAAAGCTCAGAGGGCAGACTAGATGCAGCACTAGGTCTTTTTCTGCCATCAGTTTTCTGTTTCTATCTTTTTATCCCATACTCATAGGGTTGCTCTTGAAAACCACCTGGAATTTATAAAATGGTCCAGAATGCAAAGGCATGCACAGTGTTGAGTTTCCATGTGTTCTTCCATAGGACACCCATACTGTGCAGGCTCCACAGAATCCCAGTTTCTTTCCAGGTGCAATTAAATTCACCTTTCAAACCCTCCATGAGACAAAACCAGGGTATCTGCAGGGCTTCCTCTGCTTGAGGATATCTGCTTGTCCCACCAGAGCAGATATAATTAGCATGCAAATGATGAGTTCCCTAAAAGATTCCCACTTTATGGATCATCAGAAGCCTGGCTTTTCTGCTGCAGTTCCTGCCTATTGGATTTACTCCCCCTTAAAATTGAATAGGCCCCCATCCTTTTAAACCTCTGGAGACTTGCTACTTCTCCCAACAATTTGGGATAGGGTAAGGCCAGTGCAGGATAAGAATCTGGATTACCTCACAAAAGGGAGTTTGCAGCACCAGATAGTTCTTCTTTTAATTTTATGTTTTTGTTCTTTTTATAGTTGTATGTATTGGGGATTTTTGTTGTTGTAGTAGTGTAATTATATTCTGTTTACTGAGACTTTTCTGTCTCTCTATATCACATTTTATCCAAAGGTTTTCTTGAAATTTGAAAGACTATAAAAGAAATATTACTTTCTTTTCTCAGATACCAAAAAATGCACCAAGTGCTCAGATGATCAATATCCAACCAAGAACCGAGTCCAGTGTATCCCCAAAAGAATAACCTTCCTGTCCTATGAAGAACATCTCAGCATCATCCTCATCTCCTTTGCTCTACTCTTGTTCCTAATCACAGGCTTTGTTTTAATCATATTCATTAAATACCTTGAAACTCCTATTGTCAAAGCCAACAACCGGGACCTCTCCTTCATCCTCCTGGTCTCCCTTCTGCTTTGCTTTTTATCCTCCTTGTTCTTCATTGGCCAACCAAGGAAAGCCACCTGCCTTCTTCGACAAACAGTGTTCAGCATTGTCTTCTCAGTAGCTGTGTCATCTGTGTTGGCCAAAACGATCACAGTAGTGCTGGCATTCCTAGCCTCAAAACCAGGTAATAAAGTGACAAGATGGTTGGGGAAGAGCTTGGCCAACTCCATCATCCTTTCTTGTTCTACTGTCCAAATTCTCATCTGTGCCATATGGTTGGGAGTTTCTCCCCCATTTCCTGACTCTGATCTGCACTCCCAGCCTGAAGAGATTATCCTTCAATGTAACGAAGGCTCTGTCATCATGTTTTATGTTGTTCTTGGCTACATGGGCTTCCTTGCTGCAATTTGCTTCACGGTGGCTTTCCTGGCCAGGAACCTGCCTGGAGCTTTCAATGAAGCGAAGCTGATCACCTTCAGCATGCTGGTCTTCTGCAGTGTCTGGGTCTCCTTCCTCCCCACCTACCTGAGTACTAAAGGAAAATACATGGTGGCTGTGCAGGTCTTCTCCATCTTGGCCTCCAGTGCTGGACTGTTGGGCTGCATCTTTTTCCCCAAGTGCTACATTATCATCCTTAGACCACATCTAAACACTAAGGAACATCTAATGACAAAAGCAGGGGAATGATGGTGAAATTATTTCTTAGGCTTATACTTTTTCATTATGCATTATTGGTTTATGTGCTTTGGAATTGCTTGTCAACTTATGTTTATTATAATTGAATGAAATAAATATGTGTAGTTTGATAGTTAAATGCAAATTCAAGATAATCATCAAATACATTAATAATAAATAAATAGATAGATAGATAGATAGATAAATAGATAGATAGATAGATAGATAGATAGATAGATAGATAGATAGATAGATAGATAGATGATAGATAGATAGATTATATATATTTTAAAACTGTTGGTTTTCCTCCTTTTCCTCAGCACACAACTCAACCAATATTTGGCTTAAGCAACTCTTCAAGACAAGAGACATATGAGTCATTTCCTGGGCTTTATACTGGTGTAAGCTTGGTGTTGACCCGGACTTAGGGGACAGTGATTATTTGTAGATGGCCTCACTCTCTCTGGCCACTTGCAGACCCATGATTGCAAGGTCATGAAAGGACAGCAATAGAAACACCCAATATTCTAACGCACCCGGGAACATATGGTGCCTTGGGGAAATACCCAAACCACCCAAAAGGGAACATATTAGCTACTTCTGCTTTCTTCCTTCTTATCTACAGTGTGCCAGCCTTAAAGGGCAAAGTCTCTATCTTATGTGTGTCAGCTTTGCTGGGTGAATTGCTTACGTAATCAAAGTAGGTATAAAAATAAGGCTTTTTCGATATTTGGGGCTTATCTCTCTTTTTGTAGAAGCCCGTCTTTGCTCAGCTGAATAAACATGTAACTTTTGAAAGCATCTTCTGGTTTCCTGTATTTTTTATCAAGCAAAACCTCAGAACCTACATATCAATACTGCATTGGCCATCACATAGATGGTTTTTGGTAAATCTGGGTGAGTTCACATAACACCCTTAACTTAGGTTAAGGAAAGGGAACTGCTACATTGGCATAATGTATCATGCCAAAATATCTAAACCAGATGCTAGCTTAGCATGATGAACTTTCTTCACACATTGGCACAGGACAAGGTTCCCAGCTACTGAAATTTTATTTTTTTAAATTTTAATTTAAATTAAACTTTATATTTAAAATTTTAAAATCTCAGTCAATATTGTCAGGAGCTCTATAGATGACCAAAGTTCCCTGCTCCTTAGACGTTTCTTTGGGAATGCAAGGGAGGAAGAAGCCGTTATTAATCTGGTTCCCTCTGAATCCCAAAACCTTTGCCCCTCCCTGTGGTCAGTGCCAGGCTGAGATGTGCCCAGCTTGCTAAAAATAATGCAGAAATGCCTGAAAACACCTGGATGGCCTAAACAGGAGCTGTGAACTTCACCCATTAATTCAGTTGATGACTCCACCCAGCTCAGAAAAGAGGGTTTCTCCCTAATCCAGGTTAAGGAGAGAACACGCTTCCATGATGGTCAGTTGGTTCAATTCTGCAGAGTATGCACAACTGTCAGCCACCTGGTGGGACACTCACACAACACTTGCAGGATCCCTGCAACTGAGTCCTGTAAAGGGGACTGAGGGGGTCCCACCAATGCTGGGTGTGCTGAGCGTGGCCAATGCAAACAAGACTCAGGTGAGCTCTCCTCACCTGCAGGTGCCCGTGACTTGCCTCCTGAAGGGGTTCCTGCCTAACTATCCATGCTGCACTGTGCTGCTAACAGAAGGGGGTGCATCGACTTGGACCCCCCCCAATATGTGGAACCATCCTTGCTGTGATGTCACTGCTGCTCTCTCACCCTTGTTGTCTGCTAGGAAGGCTTCGCCCTCAAAGAAACGTTTTCCAGCCATGCCTGAGGCTGCTTGAGTTGAATCAGGAAGGGGCTCCACCTGCCTTCCTCTTTTCCAGCATGCCCTCCCTGCCCTTGACAGGAAGGGACAGCCACCTCCTGCAGCTCTCCTGCCCTTCCAGGACCCAACTTCATCGACCTGTCCACAGCCTTCATGAGGACTTGTTACTCGCTGTCACGATCAGGATTGGAATTTTCCTGCAACTTTTACAGAGAGCAACCACATTAGAAAATAAATCTGCTCATTTTTAGCAAATTGGAGTCCACTTGGCTGGTTTTGCAAGACTGAAGCCAGACTCAGGAAGCCCCACAGCCTCAACCGGCTGTGTGTGAAAGTAATCAGGTTTCCCAGAAGTTTTGACCAGGTTTCCCAGAAGTGGTTTGCCATTGCCTTTTTCCCAGGGCTTTCCCAGGTTGGCTGGCCCAGGTTTATCCAGCTGGCTTTGTGCTCAAGGCAGGACTAGAACTCATGGTCTCCTGGTTATTAGTCTGGCGCCTTGACCACTATACCAGTGTTTCTGCTCAAAGCCATACAACCCACTTAACCTGCTCACCTCACCAGTGGCTGCATTCACACTTGCAACTTTTAACCATGGTTTATTTCTGGAGGTTGAACCTGGGTGATGCCCTTATCTTCTTGTAAGGGCCACATTCACACAACATATTTCAGTAGGCTGGGGAAATTTTCTTACAACCCCCCCCCCCCGACACAAAAGAAAGCTTTAGGTGCAACCTGTTTAGAGCCTATAGTAAACCATGGATGACCACAGCCAACCCTCCTCCACTTCCCTGGGCTCTCACCTGAAGCAAACCCACAAAGCAGATGGCCACATTTGCAACTGAGGAGAGGTTTCCTCCCCTCTGGGCACAACTAGGGCTTCACAGAGACATCTTAGGTAACATCATGGACAAGAGAAGCCATGTTACACATCCACTTGGCATTCAGAAAGAACAGCCAGTACCTGGAGCCACCAAAGATCTGGTGGGCAGGCACGGAGAGTGGAAGCTGAGGACAATAGAGTGGGACAACTTTCAAATAATGGACCTGGGATATTGGTCATCCTATGCTCCTCATTGTAAGGATGGACCTGCCCATTCAATCAGCTCTCCCTGTCACTCAAACCCCCAGTTCTCCCTTCTAGGCCAAGCTGTATATATTAACATCCCTTTAACATAAGTTACCCTCCAGGTAAAAAAAATAATCAACAATTGACCAAGATAAGCCAGAACACAGGGACTCCAAACTATAAGTACATTGATGTCTTCTAGGGAAGACAAAGAAAGCCTCAGAGATAGGAATGTCGCAGGAGTCGCAAAACACCAAGTGCATCTACACAACCAGAGGAACTGCCACCAGGTCCCCCTAAACCAACCTCCGGGTGATTGTGGCAAGAAATCAGGTCACACCATCCTCCGCACTGTGGGTGCTGCCACCATCTCAACTGCAGGCCTAACAGCACAATTGTTTTATTTAAACCAAGCAACATCAAAATTTAACGGCTCTCATTGTATCAGTATGGAAAGACAACACAGAAAGTGTCAAGGAAACTAAAACTTCTACCCACTCTACAATTTTCTCTCTGTGTGCAAATGGTACTCTCCCAGGCTGTCACTTTCCTGCCACTTAGCCAGCTCTCATTCAAAAAATGATCGTTCTAGAACAGATGGCAAATGAAATTCCACTTCAGTTACAAGGAATTATAAAATCAGCTCCAAAATAGGATTGATACATGGAGATCTCATTGAAAAGAAAATCCCAAACTCTTAACATTAGGCTGGGATCAAGGATACTGAGTGCTTCCATGGAGATAAAGCACAGGCAGAACTAGAGTTAAGTGTCACCAACCTAGAATGGCACCAAACTCCATAACTCTGGGTGACCTTCCCTAGCAGCCTCTGGAGGCAAGAGACCCATTGAATGACAGCAGAAGTCACTTTCCTGGCTGTTGAACTATCTCCATCCAGCATGATTTTCTGGACATGTCCTAACAGAAAGGACTAAGACCACTACAGAACATTGCCCCAAGGGGTCTATCTGTGACTTTTCTCTAACGTGCTTTTCTCCAGTTACCCCTCTTTTATGTGGAAGAAGTTCAGGGTCCCAAGAGCAGAAGCTACTTCTCACTGCAATCATCACCATCCCTGTCTCTGAGACCTCTTCTCCTATGTCTCCAGTGACTGCCTTTGATGTAAACATCAGACTGAAGCAACATGGAAGGGATCTTGCATCAGAAAAGGATAAATATCACAGGTTATGCTTTTTGTGGCTTACATTACAGGACAGACAGGAGCTGTGCTCTTGAATATATTTTCTCTCTCTTTCAGGTGAATCATGGTTTCTCTGTTTGAATCAGGAAAGCCACTGGATATTCTGCCCTGTCAGAGTGCTTTGAATTTTACTTCTTTTTTAGAAAGAGGAAGGAGATTGATTCCACCCCATGAATTATGGACCTCCTGCTTCTGCTTCTGATGCTGCTGGTGTCCCAGCCACTCTCTGGGGAGCTGAGAATGAAATGCTCACTGAATTTGGACCACCAGGATGGAGAAAAGCCATGGAGCTATTATAGACCAGGAGATCTTCTCATTGGTATAGTTATCTCTCCATCCAGAATAACACCTTCAAAACTACCTTTCAACATGGCTCCTTCTAGTCAGATTCGGTTGTAAGTCATGCAATGGAGTTTCATTCCCTCCATTTGCAGTTCTAACACTCTTCTTTTTTTCTTCTTGTTTTACTTACTCTTATATTGCAGGATCTGACACATTTTTTGAATCCTTTTGATTAACATGACCTCTCTCTTTTGCCTTATTTTCTGAGAGTAGAAACATGAGGCAAATGAAAGCTGAAAGAAGTCCACATTGTTTTCCTTTCTCTGTTCAATCTTAAATTCATGACTGCAATACTGACTTTGGTTGATAGTAATGATTGAAATGGTTCTAATTTCCTCTGCCCAACCATTTCCATATTTTTATAACCTATTGATATGCAATGTCTGATTTTTAAAGGAATAGAAAATGACTTGTTTTTAGAACAGCTTCTCTGGATCACTTATCAAAAATCTCCTTCCTTTAATGGTGGTTCTTCTTTAATGACTGAATTATTCTGGGCTACGAATACTAGTACTGCTAAAAATAAGTGTATGTTAAACCTTCTTGAGGACTATCCCCATCCTCAACACTAACAATATTAAAGGGTGATGGGTGATTATTATTTCCCTCTAGTTTCGATCAATATTGGCTTATGTTTCAATTAGATTTTAGAAAAAAAAGATCATTAAATGGAAAAAAAGTATTATTGTTGTTGCTGTTGATGATGCTAATATTAACATGATCATAGTTTTACACTAGTTTACCCTATGGAAAGTTATTCATACTACGCATGATTTGCAATATTGAACTGGTGAGGGAGAATCCCCAGCTCCTGCACAATCTCACACTTGGCTACAACATCCATGACAACTTTTATAACACCCTCGGCACTTCAGATGCCTTGCTGGACATGCTCTCTAATGGAGAAGCCAATGTTCCCAACTACAGCTGTGGAAGGAAGGACAAGCTTTTGCCTCTTGTTGATGGAGCTAGCAGAGACAGATCCATCCAGATGTCAACATTAGCAGGCACCTACAAAGTCCCACAGGTTTGTGTTTGTCCTTCCCTTTCTGTAAAGTGAGTGGGGTGTTAATGTGTAAGTGATAGATGCAACCTTGTCTTATCTAGGTAATTCAAGATTATTGTAAATAATAATAATGATCAGTCTATACTTCGAAAGGCACTTTACTCCCTTCCAAGAAATGGCGCCAAGTTAATAACGCCCATCTCACCACAAAAGCCTCTTTCTCCCAAACAGCCCATCCCCTCTCTGTTTCCGAAAGCTTTTGTAAAGTGTAGGCACAGGGCTGCAGATCCCCCCTAAGGTTTTTTTGTAGGAGGACCGTACCCATCACAACATCACTAGCATCAGCCTGGATGATGAAAGTTTCCTCAGGATCAGGGTGTTTAAGAACTGGTTCTGCTGCAAATAATGTTTTCACCATGCCATTTATAAGTGTTATAAATAAGGATTGGGATATACAGTCCAGAGAAAGCAAGGATCAAAAGAGACCTGTCTTTTCATGACATCATCCCAATTGCTTAGAGGCTTCTGCTGCACACTTGTGAAGGTGAGGAGAAGCTCTGTGTCCACTCAAAGGACCTTCTCTATAGTAGGAATGTTCTGTACTGATGGAAAACTCACATTTTTTACATGGTCTTATCCAAAATAATGATATCCTCAATCATGAACAAATTTTTAAACAGAGTGCTACAGGATTACCTCTCGTACTAATGATAAAACCTATATATATTATGAACCTTTATTGGCCACTAACATTAACTAACCATTTTATTAAAAATCTACAAATACCTTAGGCAATGTATCAACTATATTTTATCCTAAAATTCTCATGATCAAATTCATCATAAAAGGTCTGAAGAGCAATATGGCTTCTGGAGAAGATTTTATACCAGCTGAACAATTCAAGAAATATCCCGACTGGTGGGACCCTCCATTGACAGATACATTTACACATATAAATAATATCCGCCACTTTGGGATTTAATTTATATTACTACTAGAACAAATCCGATCACATCATCTGAGAAGTATCTTGAGGGTGGATAAAAGGACTTCAGCTGCTGCCCTCAGAGCAAAATTGGGAATTTATACAGTTTATAAAATTGGGGCATATAATTATTTTTAATAAAATTGATGGTATGGAAACTACTACTACTACTACTACTACTACTACTACTACTACTACTACTACTACTACTACTAATAATAATAATAATAATAATAATAATAATAATAATAATAATAATAATAATAAAGTTAGAAGGGACCTTGGAGGTTTTCTCATCCAACCCCCTGCTTAGGCAGGAAACCTATACTATTTCAGACAAATGGTTGTCCAATCTCTTCTTAAAAACTTCTAGTGTTGGAGCATTCACAGCTTTTAGAGACAGGTTGTTCCACTGATTAATTATTCTAATTGTCAGGAAACTTCTCCTTACTTCTAGGTTGCTTACTCTTTGGTTAGTTTCTATCTGTTGCTTTTTGTCCTGCCTTCAGGTCCTTTGAAGAAGAACTTGACTCCCTCTTCTTTGGAGCAGCCCCTGAGATATTGGAAGACTGCTATCGTGTCCCCCCTCGTCCTTCTCTTTATTAAACCAATTAGAGTCCCCAAACACTATTAGCACAAACAAATTTCATTTAAAAAATTCTTGATTTTATATTAGGAACTGTCATCTCTCTGTCTTTTTTGCCACTTGAGAAAAACCTAAAAGGATGCTGCACAAAGAATCTAAAATTGTCAAAATAGAGAAAAGTAGGGCCATCTTCAGTAAGGTTGGCACACTGAAAGGCATCAGCTGCTACAAATGTACCTTCCAAGAATTGAGTTAAATCTTCCAAACTCCTTACAATGAATATACTTGTATTTGTGGAGCTCCAGAAATAGAAGATGTAATACAGCTATTATTTTGAATGTGAATTACAGTATTTAAGAAAGAGGGAGATCAATATCTTGGATTGCACTTTAGAGAAACAATCTAATGGCATCCTAATATTTTTTAAAAAGTATTTTCTCTGTGCTCAGAATTCAAAAATTATATATCATAAAGCCCTTTTCAGAAAGAAATTATGATCTGATTATAGTAAATTCTGGGGTTACAAAGAAATACTGTTTTCATTCTTTATGCTTATTCTACTTATTTTTCTAAATTCTGTTTTTACATGCAGTCTTGTTAATGTTCTGTGTCTTATATTCTGTATCTTGATATGCCCTAATGACTAATCAGCAGGAAATGTTCTAATATGTGCATGAGAAAAAAGTTGGATTCATTAAAAGCTAAAAAATGGGACTTGGTAGGACCCCAAATGTAACACAGAATTCTTCATTGTTTTTTCAGGTCAGTGATAGAATTGCTTCAGAGGCTCTGAGTGATAAAACTCAGTTCCCTTTTTTCCATCCGATGCTCCCCAAAGAAGAGATCATGTACCCAGGAATTGTCCAAATTCTCCTCCATTTTGGATGGACCCTGATTGGTCTCTTTGCTCCAGACACAGAGAAGGGAGAGAATTTCATGAGGACTTTTACTCCTATGCTTGTCAAGAATAGAATTTGTGTTGTTATATCACAACGATTCTCAACAACTGGACATACAGCATTCCTCAGGGATGCCCTCTCTAAGTGGAGACAAGTCAATGTCTTTGTTCACTTCATAGAATTTGATTCCCTTTTGGACAGAATTCTTTCCTTCCATTCAGCACTTGAAGGTTTGTCAGGACCCATTGAAGGGAAAGTCTGGATCATGACAGTGGCTGCAGTATATTTAATGAAAAAGGATTGGCGTCTCAAACATGTCCATAGTATTTGGAGCTTTCCTTTTCAGTGGAAAAAGAGTTGGAGAAAAGATGATTCCTATAAAGATCCTTTCTTTGTGGAACCTGAATTTCAAGCTGAGTATTTTCACTGTTCTGTTTCAAAACACACCTTTTCTGTCAAAGGTCAGAGAAGATGCACCCAGAAAGCACCAGTGGAGACCCAAAAGAAAAAGAATAGGATGCAAATCCAAAATAATGGCTATACCTACAGTGTCATTAAGATTCTGGCCCATGCCTTAAGTGCTGCATCCAAACCCCAGAGGAGAAGGAAGAAGGGTGAAGAGAGGTTGGGAGCTCCAAGGCTGCAGCCGTGGAAGGTATGGGGTCCCAACAAGGATCCATCAAAGTAAATTCCTTTTCAGAGTCTTTTGTGCTCTCTGGGCTTTGTTGTTTAAGATTTTAAGCTTCTGTACAACATCTCCTACTTATGGGAAGAGTGCTGCATCCTCCCTTCAACACCCAAGACCTTTTATATATTCAGGAAAAAAATTCCCAGACTTTTTCTGATTTTTTTAGCTCCTTTTAACTAGGACAAGAAACAATGATTGGAAACTGATCAAAGAGAGATGCAACCTGGAATTAAGGAGAAACTTCCTAACAGTGAGGACAATTAACCAGTGGAACAGCTTGTCTCCAGAAATCATGGGCGCTCCGTCACTGGAGATTTTTAAGAAGAGACTAGACAGTCACTTGTCTGAGATGGTATAGGTTCTCCTACTTGAGCAGGGGGCTGGACTAGAAGACCTCCAAGGTCCCTTCCAGCTCTGCTCTATTCTATTCTATTCTATTCTATTCTATTCTATTTTCTGTTCCAACATGGCCCTTCTGCTTGATGTCGTTCCTCAAGGCTTAAAGCAGCTCTTTTGATCTCTTCCTCCCCTTCTTTGTCCTTGAATAAACCTGATGAAAATTCTGTGCAGTTTCTTCTCCAAATGTGATGCCTGCAAGAGGACCTGGTATCATTCCACTGGATCATTAATGACATTATCGACAAATTAATAATACGGTTATTATCATAACATTAAAATATTACTACTACTTTATTATAATCAGTAACCATTCTACACACAGAATAATGTGAGAAAAAGTACAAATGAAATATTAATACAGATTATAGCTCTCATTCATTGCATTCACACAATCGTGTATCAAGTCCTGCATGCTAACAATTAATTAGTTTCCTATTGAATTTTACTCATGTATCTCTCTCTAACATAAAATCATATTTTTATTTTCTGGAAGCTGTAAGGCCCTGCCTCAGCTGAATCTCTCAAGAAAGCAGAACTCTTGAAACTGGCATTGTTTCAAGAGGAACTTTTATTGAGAGTCAGTGACAGTAAAAGAAGGCAGGCAGAATCTGAACTTCCCAGGTGAAATTGTTAGGCTAAACCCCATTGTTCAAAACCCCTCCCAACTGCTCAGTCCATAGGAGCCAATCCAGAGGTGAAAAAGAGGTTGTGAGAACTCCAGATGGAAACTGTGGTAAGATGTTTCCAGGCATCTCTTCCTTGGTGAGGTGAGGCAGATGACCTTGGGCAGTGGAACTGAGCCACTTAATTATCTCATACCATCCAGCACTCAATTGACTAGATCCCCATTCATCACATCATGAAGCACTTTGTTAATTCTTTGCTAAAAACAAGTTATACTACCAGCATTCACACAATCTGTTAACGAAGTATAATGATATGTGTGAATGAGTTCGGAGAACCAGAGAAAGAGATGTAGGGAAGGATCAGATAAGATGGGATTTTTTGGGGGGGCAACCCACAACTGCGTAACCGGCAGAGAAAGAAACTCAGAAAAAGTCCTCCCTTAATGTTTTGACTGTTAAAAGAGAAGGTGAAAGATTTGTACTTTCACACTGCAAGATTTTGTTAATATAGCCTTACAATAAAGTAGAATTATTTCATCTGGTCATTTTTCCTATCTCCTCTACCTGAATGAAGATTAGCCTTGCAACTTTCTTCTTAACAAATCCTTGCTTTCTGGTAATCACCATATTGTTTGCAAGGAGTTTATGAATACTCTACTTATTTGTGTATTTTGTTTACTTGAAAGGTGACCTTTGCTAGATTGTTATATATGATTGACTATTTTTTCAATTACACTTTGTCAATATACATTTTATCAGTATACTACATGATTTAGAAATATTGCTGAATCTTTGTACTTCAATTTTGAAGATAATGGTAACACTTGTTCTCCCAACTCACAATATTTGCAAGTTAAACAACCAACGAAGAAAGATTCAAATGTAAAAAGTGATAAGAGATAAGAAACCAAGATTTCTGCTTTTAAATTCCTGGATATTTCCATTCTAGTTCCATCCGTTTCTAAAGAAGAGGGAATTGTACAATCTTTCCCTGCTGAAAGTGTACTTGGATCAGAATGGAGACATAGTAGCAGATCTTGATATTATTAGTATGGTAGTTCTCCCCAAGGACGATCCTATCAACAAGCAATTGGGGAGTTTTGAAAGACAAAGACATATAATCAGCCAAGATGCTTTGTCACAGTTAAAGTTGCTCAACAAGGTGGGGAAAATATTGATCTCTTTTCTCTTTTTTCCAAAGCTGTTTCCAGTGGGCTAAACCCAGTCAAAAAAGTGGGTAACCTTCACTGAGAACTGTATTTGTGGAGTAAAATTTATTTGCTGCCCATCTCACTATTTATAATGGCTTGAAAACTGAAGTACTGAAGCATCGCTTTGCTGCAAAAAAAATATATCAGAAATTAATAAGGGACAATTTTGAGGGAAATATTACTTAGATTTGGGCATTGGCTTGTAAGAGTGCACTTTATCTTAAAATCCCTTGAATGCAACTGTTTATCTTGATTGTTAGGACACACTGAGAGCCTACAAATCAAACTAATTGTATTCTTTCAACAGAAAGGACCTTGTGTTGGATACCTTGTGTTGAATATCCCTTTCACACATAAGACTCACACTCATGACCCATGTGGTGCACCAAAAGATCCCTGACTCACCCTTATTGTAGAACACATTCTCATGACCTCACCTCCATCTCACCTCATTATAGTTTTAGAAATTAGTCAGCCAGGTTTAGTTTTAGTTCACCAGGATGTCAGCCATATAAATTGAATGAAGAATATCTTTAAGATTGACAGCCCTTCTCTGTAAGGAAATTTCCATTTTTATTTTAACTGGGAGATAATTTTGGACGGCTTTGAAAGGGAAGCAGCTTTGCAATGTTTTATGTACTCCAGAAGAAACCTTTCCAGATCCTATTGGTCAAAAGTTTATTTCTTCCTCAAAGTTTTATTCTAGTTTAATAAATCGAATGAAATGAAAATATAATCTATATTTTACAACAAAGTTCACTCTAATATTTAGTATTTGTGAATATTTTAAAATAAAGCATTTATGAAGAATGGAGGAATGCATGTTAATTCCACTATGAGGAGGAACCCACCTATTGCCACTTCATGGTTAAATCTTTTCTCAATTTCATCCATCCAGACTTTGTTAAGCAGAAAGCTACTTTATTGTAATCTGATAAATCAGAAAAAACAGGGAGGAACTGAATGAAGCATTTTCTTGCAATTGTATCTCCTGCCACCATTTGGAAGGGGTCAGAGATTTCATATTTGCCTACTTGAAGCCCAGAGACGACTTGGCTGATGTTCATGTCTACCTCCATCTTACATGGATGGTGAGTCCTGACATATTTTCTTTGGCATTTCTTCTTTTTCATTTTAGTCTCTGCCTCAGTCTAAATGTGTGGAAAAATGCCTTCCTGGATTTGTCAAGAAGGCTCGAGAAGGAGAGCCAGTTTGCTGCTACGACTGCATTCCTTGTCCAGAAGGGACCATCTCCACTCAGGAAGGTGGGTGACACCATAGAGAAACTTTGATCAATATGCATGTTAAAGACACGTGTAAGTTTGATTGTTTAGTTCTTAATTTTTATGGTGTCCAATTTCTTCCCTAATGGGAGGGAAAAGAAAAAGATCTTGCAGGATGAGGTAGGATTGGATAGGAAATGGTATAAGATTTCCTGTCTGAGCAGGGGGGTGGACTAGATGACCTCCAAGGTCCCTTCCAACTTTATTATTATTATTATTATTATTATTATTATTATTATTATTATTATTATTATTATTATTGTTGTTGTTGTTGTTGTTGTTGTTGTTGTTGTTGTTTTGTTGATGTTGTTGTTGTTGTTGTTATTATTATTATTATTATTATTATTATTATTATTATTATTATTATTATCTTTCATTTGCCAGTGTGGATGTTTCCATCCATTTTTTTACTTTCTTAGAAATATCTGCATTCTTTGTAACTTGACGAATGATTTTAGATCAATGGGATTTGTATACCTAAATCAACTTTACATTACAGGCCAAAAGAAACATCAATCAATTCTGCAATTAATCAGTTAATTTTTATCAAGATCATAAATCTTTATAAACTGAAATATCTAATTGGGAAGAACAATGTATACTATAGGGGGTACCTTGCTCAATAGTAGTAACTGTGAGAGGGATCTCGGAGTCCTAGTGGAAAATCACTTAAATATGAGCCAGCAGTGTGCTGCAGCCTCCAAAAAAGCCAACACAGTGCTGGGCTGCATTAACAGAGGGATAGAATCAAGATCACGTGAAGTATTAATACCACTTTACAATGCCTTATTAAGGCCACACTTGGAATACTGCATCCAGTTTTGGTCACCACGATGTAAAAAAGATGCTGAGACTCTAGAAAGAGTACAGAGAAGAGCAACAAAGATGACTAGGGGACTGGAGGCTAAAACATATAAGGAACTGGAATTGAGTATGTCTAGTTTAACAAAGAGAAGGACGAAGGGGGACATGATAGCAGTGTTCCAATATCTCAGGGGCTGCCACAAAGAAGAGGGAGTCAAGCTATTCTCCAAGGAACCTGAAGGCAGGACAAGAAGCAACGGGTGGAAACTGATCAAGGAGAGAAGCAACTTAGAACTAAGGAGAAACTTCCTGACAGTTAGAACAATTAACCAATGAAACAACCTGCCTCCAGAAGCGGTGAATGCTCCAACACTGGAAGTTTTTAAGAAGAGACTGGACAGCCATTTGTCTGAAATGGTGTAGGGTTCCTGCCTGAGCAGGGGGTTTGACTCGATGACCTCCAAGGTCCCTTCCAACTTTATTATTATTATTATTATTATTATTATTATTATTATTATTATTATTATTATTATTATTATTATTATTATTATTATTATTATTATTATTATTATTATTATTATTATTACTGTGCTTAACCCTTTTTTGGTAAACATATGTCCATCATGTGACAAAAGTTAAAAAAAATAAAGAAATAATTAGGAAAGGAAAAAACAAAATGCTCAGATGGCAGACTTATTTTTTTCTGCTTCCTTTGTTGTCCAAAAATGGGTAATAATAATAATAATAATTAGGGTAAGCCTGGCACACAACCAATCAGAGCCAGACATGAGAGACGGACTTTTGTAATAAACTTTTATTGAAGTGCTGCGGTGCCAACCCCTAAGGGGGTTGAGATCTTAAAAAATAGCAAAGCATCATGTTTTATACGGTTGTTTTGAAGAAATGGGGAAGTAAAATTTCACAGAACCTTTATCATTTTGGGAGTTCTACCTTGTGTTTAGTATATGTGTCTGTTCATCTGTGGAGTTGTATCATTTTCTCCATAGAATTGTCTTACACAAAGCTCTATGTGTCCTTTATCTTTATTTGCGGTTATGGTTGCTTATTTTTTGTAACTTAATTCCTGGCAGTATTATTATGTTTCCTTTATTTCAAACTAACATATGTAGTACATTTTCTTTATTCTTTCCTACGATGGGTGTCTATTGATTCTTAATAGATGAGCCATCAGGTGGGTCAATCATCAGTAACTGAGCTTAAACGTTCATATGCCCATCATCTGAAATAAATAAATAAATAAATAAAATATTAAATAAATAAGAAAACAAAAAAGGTAAAGGGGCAGACTTGATGGATCACTAGGTCTTTTTCTGCCATCAGTTTCTATTTCTGTTTTTATCCCACACTCATGGGGTTGCTCTTGAAAAACACCTTGAATTTACAGATGGTCCAGAATGCAAAGCCATGCACAATGTTGGTTTTCCTTATGTTATTCCACAGGACACCCTTATTGTGCTGGCTGCACAGGCTCCCCATTTCTTTCCAAATGCAATTCAATTCACCTTTCAAACCCTCCATGAGACAGAACAAGGGTATCTGTAGGGCTTCCTCTCCTTGAGGATATCTGCTTGTCCCACCAGAGCAGATATAATTGGCATGCAAAAGATCTGTTCCCTAAAACATTGCCACTTTTTGGGTCCTCACAAGCCTGCCTTTTCTGGTGCAGTTCCTGCCCTATTGAACCCACTTCCCCTTGAAATCCAATAGGCCCCCATCTGCTTAAACTACGGGAGAGTTGCTACTTCTCCCAGATATTTGGGATAAGAATCTGGTGGATTACCTCATAGAAGGAAAGTTGTGGCACCAGATATTTCTTCTTTTAATTTTATTATGTTGTTTTGGCATTTATTTGTTTTTTATATTGGGGATTTTTTTTTGCTGGACTATAAGAATATACCATTTACTGAGGCTTTCCCATCTCTCAGTATCACATCTCATCCAAAGGTTTTTTTGAAATTAGAAAGACTATAAAAGAAATGTTACTTTCTTTTCTCAGATATCAAAAAATGCACCAAGTGCCCAGATGATCAATATCCAACCAAGAACCGAGTCAAATGTATTACAAAGAAAATAACCTTCCTGTCCTATGAAGAACATTTGGGCATCATCCTCATTTCTTTTGCTCTACTCTTGTTCCTAACCACAGGCCTTGTTTTAATCATATTCCTTAAATACCTAGAAACTCCCATTGTCAAAGCCAACAACCGGGACCTCTCCTTTATCCTCCTCGTCTCCCTCCTGCTTTGTTTTTTGTCTCCCTTTCTCTTCATTGGACAACCAAGGAAAGCCACATGTCTTCTCCGACAAACAATGTTCAGTATTGTCTTCTCAGTAGCCGTGTCTTCTGTGTTGTCCAAAACAATCACGGTAGTGCTGGCCTTCCTGGCCTCAAAACCAGGGAACAAGATGAGGAGATGGTTGGGGAAGAGTTTGGCCAACTCCATCATCCTTTCTTGTTCAGGTGTCCAAATTTTTATCTGTGTCATGTGGCTGGGAGTTTCTCCACCATTCCCTGACTCTGACCTGCACTCCCAGCCTGGAGAGATCATCCTTCAATGCAACGAAGGCTCTGTCACTTTGTTTTATATTGTCCTTGGCTACATGGGTTTCCTGGCTGCCATTTGCTTCACGGTGGCTTTCCTGGCCAGAAACCTGCCTGGGGCCTTCAATGAAGCCAGACTGATCACCTTCAGCATGCTTGTCTTTTGCAGTGTCTGGGTCTCCTTCCTGCCCACCTACCAGAGCAGCAAAGGAAAATCTATGGTGGCCGTGCAGGTTTTCTCCATCCTGTCTTCTGGTGCTGGGCTGTTAGGTTGCATCTTCTTCCCCAAATGTTACATTATCATCCTGAGGCCAGATCTAAATACTAAGGAACATCTAATGGTAACAGCAGGGACCTGATAATGAAATTGTTATTTACGCTCATAACATTTGATTATTGATTGCAATTGTTGTGGGTTTATATGCTTCATTTTCCCCTAGTTGACACTTTGGTTATTTAAAATCCAAGGAAATTAAAAAAGTTAGATTAATAAAATTAAAATCTAACATAATCATCAAATAATAAAATTAATTAATAATTAATATTTGTGTTTTTTAAACTTTTGGTAGCCCTCCTTTTCCTCACCATACAGGTTAGCTAATATTTAATAATAATAATAATAATAATAATAATAATAATAATAATAATAATAATAATAATAATAATAATAATAATAAAGTTGGAAGGGACCTTGGAGTTCATCTAGTCCAATCCCCAGCTCAGACAGGAATCCCTATACCATTTCGGACAAATGGCTGTGCAGTCTCTTCTTAAAAACTTTCAGTGTTGGAGCATGCACCATTCCTGGAGGCAGGTTGTTCCACTGGTTAATTGTTCTAACTATCAGGAAGTTTCTCCTTAGTTCTAGGTTGCTTCTCTCCTTGATTAGTTTCCATCCATTGTTTCTTGTCTTGCCTTCAGGTGCTTTGGAGAATAGCTTGACTCCCTCTTCTTTGCGGCAACCCCTGAGATATTGGAACATTGCTATCATGTCCCCCCTCGTCCTTCTCTTCATTAAACTAGACATACCCAATTCAAGCAACTGTTCCTTATATGTTTTAGCCTCCAGTCCCCTAATAATCTTTGTTGCTTTTCTCTGTATTCTTTCTAGAGTCTCAACATCTTTTTTACATCGTGGTAACCAAAACTGGATGCAGTATTCCAAGTGTGGCCTTACCAAGGCATTGTAAAGTGGTATTAATACTTCACATGATCTTGATTCTATCCCTCTGTTAATGCAGCCTAGCACTGTGTTGGCTTTTTTGGCAGCTGCAGCACACTACATTCTGAATTACCTCTGGCAAGGCTTTGATTTCTTTCCCCTGGGTAAACCTTTGCAGTTCATCCAATTCTGTTTCTGTGAATACTTTATTTCGTATTATAAATCGGTGTTGATCTGTTAGTTTCTGTTCTGTTATTTCTGATTCTGGATGTTGTTCTTCCAAGAACTGGTGCATTCATTTTAGATATCCTCTTCTTGTTGGACTTGATCTGTAATACCAATTCATTATTTCTTTGTTTTCAATCACTGTGTATTTGTGATGGGTAAACACCTTTGGACTGCTTTAAGCTTTGTAGGTATATTCATGGTTAATTAGGAAGTTCTCAACCTCATCTCCTTCATGATTCTTTCAGAATTTGTATTTCACTGATTGTATTGGGCGGAGAATGGTTAGTCTAGAAGCTGCAGTGTTGCAACTTCAACAGCTGTAATTCGATTTGGTGCTTCTTTTGTTTTTCTCCCGATCGGCTCTTTCTCTGTAATCTCCATTTATTTAAGTTCCAGATCAACTTTCACCCTTTTCGTGGCTTCCTCTCTCTTAGCCTCCCGTTCCAGCTTCTCTGGGCTGAGGTGCTGAGCAGGCTTTCCTCCTTCTGGTGAGGAATCTTCTTTAGCAGACATCTTTATAGCATACAGGTATCTTTGCCACTTCTCAATGTGTGGCTGCCCTAGCACCACCTAGCCTGTCCATTGTTGCCAGTTTCTGTGGGGGTGGGGGAATTAAAGACCTGTGGTTGGTATGTGACCTTTGCTGATTGTCAGATAATTTTTTTTCTAACCCCCCCTTTTGATTCTCTCATTGCCCCCTAATGTTCAATATCCCACTTCTATCACCATATAATAATGGAAAGGGTCGAACTTTCCCCTTGTCTGAGCGAGTTCATTTCTGAAGAAACCCACGTATGGAGGAGTAGCTACTGGCCAATTCGGTCTCCTTGCTCCCTCCCTTCCTCCCCTCCAGTCCTCTGGGGAACTAGAAGAGGATCGAAATCCTCACCCACCTTGAATGCCTATGGTTAGAGTGCAACCTCTGCCGGTGGACAATGGAGACAAATCTTTTTTTCTTAAAGGAGGGAAAATTCCTCTATTCTGTGGTACTTTCCAGGTTTTGGTATCCTACTACTTGTGGAATCAGATGTAGGACCCAGAGCAAGTAACGAACTCCTACTGCAATGTTTATTTGCATACTCTGGTGAGACACCCTCAAATAAGATTCAGAGACGGCCCCACACACAACAAAGTGATGGACTCGTATTTATGCATCTCAAAATGACAGAAGAGACTAATGCATAAGTAACAAACATGTTGATAGGTAAAGGATGTCAAGTTATTATAAGTAAGTGAGCTCACGTTACTTCTTCTGGCTGTTTTCCTTCAGGGAGGGAGGGAGCAATCAAGCAATAAAACAGGGAAGAAAACATAAATCAAAAGCTTTTGAGGTAAGGTGGGCCCTACTAACTTGGCATCATTTCCTCTAGGGGAGCAAGGTGCCTTTTGAAATATGGACTGATCATAAAAATTTAGAGGCACTGAAAAACCCCTGTAATTTATCTCCTAAACTTTAAGAAGCTAGAAGAGAAAATTCAAAGGAATAAAAAAGACTTTAGCTCCTGCCCAAACTAAAGGAAGACAATGGGAGGTCAGAGGGGCCCGCAGTTGTTGCAGCTGTGGGAAAAGTGGCCATTTGTCCAAAAACTGCAAAAGAGAGAAAAGGGAATGGCAAACTCCAGGCTGAGTGGCAGGGTCCTTACAGAGCACTGGGCAAGCAAATGGCAAAATTGATTTGGGAGGCAAGAAAAAAAAGGAAATCTACCATTTCACCCTCCAGAGAAAATGGCGCCATAGAGCTGAACCTGGGATGGCTTTGCTGGCACTAAAGGAAAGGCATCCAGAATCATTGGATGAAGCTTGAGAATCGACACTGCAACCATCCCATGGGAAAAATATGTATGAATTTGGTCCTAGGGGATAGTCGTAAGAAAGAGAAAGGAAAAATGGAACTGTGAGGAAAGTGGTCATTGGTCCAAAGACTGTAGAAGCCAGAGAAAAAAGGGGAATGGCTGCAGTAATGCAAGGGTCCCTTGGAAAAACAATATGATCTTAACAAAAGTTAATGGGACCATTTTGAGAGGCTTACTAGATACTGGGAACATTGGTGCAGCCTCATTTAGTAAACAAGGGAGCTTTACATCTTTCACAAATGTCTTTGGGCGGACTGAGATGGTTGCATTGGTCAAAGTCAAATTACAGTCACAGGGAAAGGAACAGGTAATAGCGGTAGAAGTTATACGTAACTTGCTATGTAGCCTAGTAATTGGAATATATTTTACACTTAGTAAGTTATGCTTAAAGAAAATTGGACTCAGAGAAAAGGACTCAAGAAGGTGACTAAAATAGTGGGAGTAACTATAAGGGCCCAGTCGAAGGCAAAAAAACAAGGATGGAGCAGAAACAGGAAGGGAGGGAACCTGGGATTCTTCCCATCCTTCCTGATTTAATAGGAGAAGTAAGATGTCCTAGAAAGGAGAAAGCTTTATGTAAAAGAATCCATGACAAAGTGAAATGGAGAGGAAAAACATTCAAATATTAGCTATAGAATATTTGGAACGGTTTGATTGAAAATACAGAAGGGACAAAGAGCTCAGTTTTCTTCCATGTAGCTTCAGGATAGATATAGATTCAAATACAATCAGTTACAACTGTAACGTGGACAGTCAAATATTTAAAATAAAAATACATTAACATTATGATTACCATTATTATATACTCCAGATTTCTGCTTACATAAGCACTCCTAGCGGTTAATGGTTTAACTCAAGAAATTTGCATTTTTTTTATTTAATTAAGCAGAAAACATATTTAAACAAATCGTTAAAATAAATATCTTAGTTACTAAATTACACTTAGCTTAAGTTATTCCTCTCTACTAGGACCGAAAATAGAAATTCATGTCTCAAAATCAGATAGACTGGGGAACCCATAATCATTTCTTAGCCTCAGAGAGGCAATGGCTTCTCTGCAGCAAAGAATAGAACATAGAACAATAGAGCCAGGAGGGACCTTGGAGGTCTCCTAGTCCAATCCCCTGCTCAAGCCGGATGGACAATTGGGTTGGGATTTGAAAGGGTTCTTTTAATGTAATATTTCGTGCAGGAAATCCTCAGATCCTGCCTTACTATCCTGCTATCAATACCTTCATGTGCCCCGGGAGAAGGGGTCGAGGTGAGTACTCCCGGATAGGAGTAGAGCCCCAAAAGCTCTCCCTTAACTTAGGGAGAGCGAAAATTGGGTGCTCCTCCGGAGTCCGGGAACCTCCGTCTCCCAAATGCCTTTGCTCCCTTTTTTGGGGGGGAGCGAAGCGAGTCGTTGCCTCCACCTCCGCGAATTATAGAGACTTGTGAGTAATAATAAGCGGATGGAATTGCCCGGGGATACTGGACTTTGAGCAATCTAGGACTTTAATTCAATTTATTTACATCTTCCCTATTGAACTGGGGGAAAAAAAAGAGAAAAAAGATGGCTGCGGTTTGCCTTTCTTCAAAGTGAGAGTGATTTTCTTTTCTCTTTTTTTTTTTAACTTTCACTTTTTGGTGGAGCTGTATGAAGAGGGAAATTGTTACCCCTTGTAACATTGATATGGAAAGTTTTAGTGATTTCTTTTTCTTTTTCTTTTTTCAATGAAAGAACTTTGGATTTGGATTTTGGATTTTTCCCCCCTTGTGTTTCCGAAGCTGTGTTTAAAGAAGTTTGAAAAAGTTGATGGAACTTCCGCTTTGTTTAAGGATTTTCAATAGTTTAACTCTGAAATTAATTTTTCTTTAATTCTATCGATGGTTTCATTTGGAGACTTACAAAAAGTTTTGAAACAAATTAGAGAGAAATCTGAAGAGTTTTTGGAAAGGGAACTACAAGGATTTTGTCAGAACATATCATTTGCTTTGTAAGGTATTGCAGAGGCTAGGATGGAGGGAAAAATGGAGCCTGTAAAAGCTGAAAGTGGACTGACAAAGACTCAAGAACAAGATTTGGATTTTAAGGAAGAT
>NW_015388946.1:62428-69735 GCF_001527695.2 Protobothrops mucrosquamatus
GTAGGTTGGAGAGAGGGAATGTGGTCCTGTGAGGCTGTTGAGCATTTTAGAATAGGAGGTTTTTTAGTACAAGAATGGAGGCTCGATTGACCTACAGGACCACATTTGGAAGAGGAGGAGGGAAGGAGGGGGGATGTGTAGAGTAGAGTGGTTGAGAGGGTGGAGAGGAGGGAAGGAGGTAGAAGGAAGGAGGGAAGTACGGTAGGTTGAAGAGAGGGAATGTGTTCCTGCTGAGGCTACTGAGCATCTTAGAATGGGAGGTTTTTTTAGTTTTTTTTTTAATTAATTGTATTATTGACTTATGCCATAGTTGTATGTTTGTTTATTTTGGGGGGATAAAAAAAAATCAATAAAATTTGTTTATAAAAAAAAAATACCTTCCAATAAAAGTTCCTGTTGAGATGATTCCGGATCTCCTTACTTTCCGCCGCGCCCTCAAGACATGGTTTTTCCAGCAAGCGGGCCTGACCTAGGGAGGATTTTAGGTAGGGATAATTTTAAAAGTATTTTAATTGGAAACACAGCTGATAATATTTGGTTTTAATTCGGCTTTTATCGGGGTTTATTCTTTTGTATTTTTTGTATTTTTGTATTGTGTATTTTTTGTATTTTGGGTATATTATTTGTTTTTAATATGCTGTGAACCGCCCTGAGTCCTATGGGAGAAGGGCGGTATACAAATTAAAATAATAATAATAATAATAATAATAATAATAATAATAATAATAATAATAATAATAATAATAATGCAAGTTTCAAGAGTTCTGCTTTCTTGGGAGGTTTAACTGAGGCAGGTCCTTACATTGGTCCTTACAAAAACTGGTACAACAATGCCATGATGTGTGTAAGAGTAAGAGTAGATGGGCGGGGAAGTACCTTAAGGCTTGTTAATTATGGATATTCATGCTTACATCATCTATTACCTACATATAGTTTCCTCCTCCTATTTTTCCTTACCACAAGACCCCTGTGAGGCATGTGGGTTCAGGTGACTGGTTCATAGTGTCCATGGCCAGGGGGAGCAATCCACACAAGGAGAAAACTCATATCAATGAATGGATAATGAGAAAATTTCACTTATCACTTACCACAGGCAACTTATTCTTCATAGAAGGGTCCACATGGAGAAGCTGCCAATATCTGGTGTGTGGAAAGAGCTTCAGACTGAGCTGTTCCCTTAGTTGTAAAAAAATTCACCCAAGAGATAAACCTTATAAATGCACGGAGTGTGAAAAGAATTTAAAGATGAGTTGCTTCTAAACTAACTTCTGTGGGGAAATTTTCCTTTTAACTCCTTTAAAGATCAAGCCAGCCTTATGGGGTCCATAAGAGTCAACTTGCCAGAAAGCCAATAATGGAAAACAAGGTGGAAAGACTTTGGGGGTCTTTTGAGAGACTTTGGAATCCTAAATGAGGGAGTAAAGCTGGGAAAAATGGAAACTGAGTTGTTTCGCTATAGCTAGAATTGTCTTAGGGTTTGGGGCTTTTTTATCCTTTTTAACTGTGTTCTCTTTATGAATCTACTCACGACTGATGTGGTCCCCATCTTCAAGAAAGGGGAAAAAATGGACCCAGCAAACTACAGACCATTCAGTTTAACATCAATACCTGGGAAGATCCTAGAAAAGATAATCAAAAAACAGATCTGCAAACAACTAGAAGCAAACAAAGTAATAACTAGTAGCCAGCACGGGTTTGATAAAAACAGATCATGCCAAACCAATCTGATCTCATTCTTCGATAAAGTGACTAAACTGGTAGACCAGCAAAATACTGTGGACGTAGTATACTTAGATTTCAGTAAAGCATTTGATGAAGTAGACTACAACCTACTCCTTGGTAAGCTAGGAAAAGGTGGAATAGAAAACGTCATCACCATATGGATCTGTAGCTGGCTGGCAAACCGTACTCAACGAGTAGTCCTCAATGGCACTATATCCACATGTAGAGAAGCAAGCAGTGGGGTACCACAGAGTTCCATCTTCAATATCTTCAAAGTACTCTTCAATATCTTCACAGACAAGGGTATTGAAGGGGAACTCATCAAATTTGCAGATGACACCAAACTGACAGTAGCCAACACCCCAGAAGACAAACTCAGGATCCAAAAAGATCTTGACAGACTTCAACAATCGGCCCTATCCAACAAAATGAGTTTAAATTTTCTGGTAATCACAGCACAGTCTAAGCTCCCCTGACTTCTTCTTCACAAAAAGCACTGGCGCAGCCAACGGGGAGGTGGAAGGCCGTATAAACCCCTTCCGGAGATTCTTGTTGATAAGGTCCCTCAAAGCTGCCAACTCCGGTTCTGACAGAGAGTAAATCCAGCCAACCGGCAATTTGGCATCGGGCACTAAATCAACCGGGCAGTCATAAGACCGATGTGGGGGCAACTGATCTGCCTCTTTTCCCCCAAAGACATTGGCATAATCCCCCAACTCTGCCGTTAGGTCCAGGTCCACAGAGGTAGCCATCTTCCCTGTGTAGACATGCATGTGATGGGTGGCACACTTCTTGCCGGGGAACCGCACTGCCCCAGACGACCAAATAATCTGCGGATCATGAGCCCTCAACCATTCCAAACCCAACACCACAGGAAAGTGAGAAATGGTAGCCACATAGAACACAGCTTCTTCCATATGCGGCCCAATACGCATGTGAAGGGGTCTGGTTGCAGCAACCACTGGGCTGGAACGAAGGGGCCGCCCATCAATCGTCTCCACCAAGACTGGCGGTGACAACTGCTGCTGGGGAATGGACCACTGCGCAACAAAATCCGAGTCCATAAAATTAGCAGTAGCCCCGGAGTCCACCAAGGCCTGGACCTCCACTGCTCCCTGACCAGGCACGAACATAGTCGCTGGTAACACAAGGTGTTTAATAAGAATCTGCTGAGGAGGAGGTACTGGATCCGTGTCCGAGTGAGCCCGGCCTACTGAGCCCTCTAGGCCAGGCCCGGCCCATTTCCCGCCACCACTTTGGGTGCCTTCACTGGACACTTGGCCACCATATGGCCTGGACTGCCACAATACAGGCAAAGGCCTTCACAGCGGCGGCGATCTTTTTCAGCTTGGGTCAGACGGGGTCATGCAGCCCCCAACTGCATTGGCTCCTCCAGAGGCAGTGCCAACTGTCTTAACAGGTGCGGGCAAGGCCTCCGTCCGTCGTCACGCCTGTCGCTGCTGAAGTCTTGCATCAATACGGAGACACAGGTGCATGAGCTGCTGCAAGGAGCGAGGGCATTCAGTGCGTGCCAGCTCATCCAGGAGTTCGGACGAAAGTCCCTCCTGAAACTGGTCCATAAGCGCCGCCTCGTTCCACTGCAGCTCCTGACAAACCAACTGAAACATAGCATTGTAGTCTGTCAGCAAACCACGCCCCTATCGCAACTCTCTCACTTGACGGTTTGCAGTCTGGGCCATAACTGGGTCCTCAAACATGGCCTTGAGTTGCCGGCAAAACTCTGCATAATTGTCCAGCAGCTGATTGGGCTGGGTCAGCAGGGGTGTTGCTCAATGTGCTGCCATTCCTGTCAATGGGCTTAGCACAAACCCCACCTTATCCCGGTCAGTGGGGAAATCCTCCGGCCGAAGGCTCATACATAACTGGCACTGCCCAAAGAATGATGGGAATCATGCCTGTGAGCCATCAAACATGTCTGGCACTGGAACAGGGTTTCTGTGGCGTGGCCGAGCTGCTTGCATCTGTGCCATCTGTGCAGTCAGGAGGGCCACCTGCTGTTTTAGCTGATAATTTTCCACACGGAGCTGATCCATGGTCACCCTACTTGGTCTGGAGGAGCAATTGGAAGTGGGAACAAAATGTGATGACCCAGAGCCCCGAACGGAGGCAAAGCAATTAGCCAGTCAGAATAATTGTCTTTGTAAGTACTGCCAACATTCACCCAACAGCCCCCATGTCATGTGTCTGATTAACGAAACACTTAAAAGGACTTTCAGGCAAAACTTTTTTTTAACCTTCAAAGCCTTTATTAAGGTTACAGCGATGTCAGTACGGCATGGTGGAATGCTAAGATCTGGTTTTCTTTTCCATTGCACATACATTCCAGGCATTTTTCCCTCCCCTATTTTGGGGTCATCATTCACATCTTCCAATTAACTTGGAAGATGTGATTCACTTCCAGTTCCTTTTTCCCGGGCTTTCCTTATTCTCCTCCCCTTTCACTGTTGCCTAATTTAACTATAAAAATACCAGACAGTTCTGCATATTGTCAAAGCAAGAATATACAGTATTTGCAGTGTTGACACCCCAAATATGCTGGCACAAGTTCAACAAAACAGTCAACAGAGTTAAACAGTTCTTTAAAGTAAAACAGATAACAAACAAAGTATGATCTTTTCCACGCCCAGCTTGCCTGTAACCTGCAAACTGCAAAACTGAAGACAGCAAGGAAAACCCAGCAGGAAACAAACTTGATCCAAAATACAAAGAGTCCAGGTACAAGAGCTCATATCACAAAAGTTCACATGTTTTCCCGGCAAATGCCCCACCCACAGCATCTCCTTAAATACCTACTCCCCGGGTGTGCCTTGTGAAGTGGGGCATGACACTCTCCTCTTGAGCAAGTGAGCCTGTTTCCATTGTTCCCTCCTCCTCTCTGTTCTCCTTGCTCAGGAATCTGATGGGAAGGGGCCTTGCTCCTCGCCTGAGCTCTGCCTTCCCTGTTCCAATCTTGAAGGGCCCTGGCCTGCTTCAGCCTGTTCCTCCCCACAGTCTTCTGAAACCACAGACACTCCCTCCTGGGCCTCAACAAGGAACTCCATGTCGTCCTCAGAGTCAGGCTCGGACGGAGGCATGACAGGAAGCCATGAAGAAGATGGAACTTGATCTGGAGCTGAAATGAAGGGAGATTGCTGAGAAAGAGCACCTCGGGAGAAAGAGAGGGACCACCAAAACCAGTGAGAGAGTTGCAACACCATGTCATCTTCACTTACTCTCTTCTCCCCATTAGAACCCATAATTTGGGGGAATGGAAATACCAATTCATAAAGAACCATGAAAGAGATGAGATTCAGACCTCACTAATTATCTTTGAAGACACCTGCCAAGCTTACACAACTATAAAGCCCAGGAAATGACTCATATATCTCTTGTCTTGAAGAGTTGCTTAAGCCAAATATTGGTTGACATGTGTGCTGAGGAAAAAAAGGAAAACCAATAATTTAAAAAACGTAACATTTATTCATTCCTTTGTTTGTTTACTTATTTATTTATTTATTTATTATTAATGTATTTGATGATTATCTTGAACTTTCATTTAACTAACAAATTTCACATATTTATTTCCTTCAGTTTTAATAAACATAAGTTGTCAAGCAAATCCAAAGGAAGAATATATAACCAATAATGATGGATAATTAGAAGTCACCAGCCTAAGAAACAATTTCACAATCATTCCCCTGCTTTTGCCATTAGATGTTCCTTAGTGTTTAGCTCTGGCCTCAGGATGATAATGTAGCACTTGGGGAAGAAGATGCAGCTCAATAGTCCAGCACCAGAGGCCAAGATGGAGAAGACCTGCACAGCCACCATGTATTTTCCTTTATTGCTCAGGTAGGTGGGGAGGAAGGAAATCCAGACACTGCAGAAGACCAGCATGCTGAAGGTGATCAGCTTGGCTTCATTGAAAGCTCCAGGCAGGTTCCTGGCCAGGAAGGCTACCGTGAAGCAAATGGCAGCAAGGAAGCCCATGTAGCCAAGAATAACATAAAACATGGTGACAGAGCCTTCATTGCATTGAAGGATAATCTCTTCAGGCTGGGAGTGGAGATCAGAGTCAGGAAATGGGGGGAAAACCCCCAGCCACATGACACAGATGAAAATTTGGACAGCAGAACAAGAAAGGATGATGGAGTTGGCCAAGCTCTTCCCCAACCATCTTCTCACTTTATTGCCTGGTTTTGAGGCTAGGAATGCCAGCACTACTGTGATTGTTTTAGCCAACACAGAAGACGCGGCTACTGAGAAGACAATGCTGAACACTGTTTGTCGGAGAAGGCAGGTGGCTTTCCTTGGTCGGCCAATGAAGAACAAGGAGGATAAGAAGCAAAGCAGAAGGGAGACCAGGAGGATGAAGGAGAGGTCCCGGTTGTTGGCTTTGACTATAGGAATTTCAAGGTATTTAATGAATATGAATAAAACAAAGCCTGTGATTAGGAACAAGATTAGAGCAAAGGAGATGAGGATGATGCTGAGATGTTCTTCATAGGACAAGAAGGTTATTCTTTTGGGGATACACTGGACTCGGCTCTCAGTTGGATATTGATCATCTGGGCACTTGGTGCATTTTTTGGTATCTGAGAAAAGAAAGTAATATTTCTTTTATAGTCTTTCAAATTTCAAGAAAAACTTTTGATAAGATGTGATACAGAGAGACAGAAAAGTCTCAGTAAATGGAATATACTTACACTACAACAACAACAACAAAATCCCCAATATATAGAACTATAAAAAGAACAACAAAAGCAGCATATAATTAAAATAAGATCTATCTGGTACTGCAAAATCCACCAGATTCTTATCCTGCAATCTTACCTTATCCCAAATGGTTGGCAGAAGTAGCAAGTCTCCAGAAGTTTAAGAGGATGGGGGCCTATTCAATTTCAAGGGGGAGTGGGTCCAATAAGGCAGGAATTGCAGCAGAAAAGGCAGGCTTCTGATGCTCCATAGAGTGGGAATCTTTTAGGGAACAGATTTGCATGCTAATTATATCTACTCTGGTGGAAAAAGCAGATATCCTCAAGAAGAGGAAGCCCTGCAGATACCCTGGTTCTGTCTCATGGAGGGTTTGAAAGGTGAATTTAATTGCACCTGGAAAGAAACTGGGATTCTGTGGAGACTGCACAGCAGGGGTGTCCTATGGAAGAACACACGGAAACTTAACACTGTGCGTGCCTTTGCATTCTGGACCATTTTATAAATTCCAGGTAGTTTTCAAGAGCAACCATATGAGTATGGGATAAAAAAATAGAAAGAGAAAACTGATGGCAGAAAAAGACCCAGTGCTCCATCCAGTCTGCCCGTTAAGTTTTTTGTTTTCTTATTCATTTAATATTTTATTTCATTTTTTCCCCAAAAATTCAGATGATGGGAGTGGGAGGCACTGTTATGCGGTGGTTCTCCTCCTTCCTCACCGACCGTACGCAGTCTGTATTGGCAGGGGGACAGAGGTCGACCCCAAGGCCCCTAACTTGTGGGGTGCCACAGGGGTCGGTCCTCTCTCCGCTTCTGTTCAATATTTATGTGAAGCCGCTGGGGGAGATCATCCGTGGCTTTGGGGTGGACTT
>NW_015388946.1:70107-72891 GCF_001527695.2 Protobothrops mucrosquamatus
CCCACAGAGTGGGTCTCCTCAGGGTGCCGTCGGCCAGACAGTGCCGGCTGGCGACCCCAAGGGGGAGGGCCTTCTCTGTGGGAGCTCCCACCCTCTGGAATGAACTACCCCCAGAGATCAGGGTGATCCCTGATCTCCCTTCCTTCCGCCGCGCCCTTAAGACATGGTTATTCCAGCTTGCAGGACTGGCCTAGGGAAAATTTTTAGTGGGGGTTTTAAAATAATTTTAAATTACTTAGACCAATTATTAATATTTGTCTTTTAATCATGTTTTAATCTGTAGTTTTGGTATTTTGTATTTTTATCTGGTTGTTAGCCGCCCTGAGTCCGCAAGGAGAAGGGCGGGATATAAATATAAGCAATAAATAAATAAATAAATATGTTTATCCCAAAAATATTTAAACTCAGTTACTGATGATTGACCCACCAACCATGCTCTCAATACACTGCTCCAAAAATACTGGACAGAGGATAAAAGTTGTCTAAGATGGTTGGATCCATGGAGAACCACTTGAGAAGGGTTGCAACACTTACTATTTCAGGACAGGTTGTACAGCCCCCTTCACAAAAACAATCATTGACTATTCTGAAATTGAGAATGTCTCCTAACTACTAGGCCTTCTAGAAATTCCTTCAAATGTGATTCTTTCAATGGTCCTTAGGATCCTCTGGTAACAGGGACCCGTGTGCTGGTTGCATGGTAGGTAGCATCTTGACGTACTCCTCTCTCGCTTTCTTAGCATTTGTACCTCATTGTTTTAATTTTATTATTGGTTTAATTGTATTCCACCAAGAGTCACTTTGTGTGAAATAGCCATATAAACATGATAAATAATTTGAAAAAAACATCTTAAGGAAGATTAATTCATAAATGAATTCAACAACAGGAACTGAGTGTGCTATCTGTATTTTTAACCTATAAAAATGAGAAGGTGAAGCAAAATGTTTCCATATTCTCTCGATTTGGCAACAATTTTAAAGAGAATGAATTCAACATTGGTATCAAAGGATATTTAGTAGATTGGTCTTTTATTAGTTCCCCTTTCTTTCTGTTCATTTTAAACCCAACACTGCATGTTAGAATTATTTTCTTTCAGAACCACAACTATGCAGCATTCCTTTTTTTTGTTTTGGTGTTATATCTCACTACAGTATTTAACAAGAAAAAAAGTTGGAAAGATCAGAAAAGGTGAACAGGAAATATCTACTTGATGATTTTATGCTGAATTCTCTGTTTGGTTTTCATTGTTCCTTTAACCCAACATCTCTCCCTCTATTGTTCCAATTAGATATTTCAGCTTATAAGGATATGTGAACTTACTAAAGATTAACTAATTAAATGAATGATTGATCGATGCATCTATCAGCCTGTAATGTAAAGTTGGTTTAGGTAAACAAAACCCATTGATCTAAACTCATTCCTCAAGTTTCAAAGAATACAGATATTTCTAAGAAAGATAAATATGTATGGAAACATCCAAACTGGGTAATGAAAGAGAGATTTCCCATGCAATCCACAACATCCTTCTTTCTATCTCATCCTTCAAGATATTTTTCTTATAAATCCCATTTAGGGAAGAAATTGGACTCCATGAAAATTAAAAACTAAACAATCAAACTTACATGTGTCTTTAACATGCATATTGATCAACATTTCCCTATGGTGTCACCCACCTTCCTGAGTGGAGATGGTCCCCTCTGGACAAGGAATGCAGTCGTAGCAGCAAAATGGCTCTCCTTCTCGAGCCTTCTTGACAAAACCAGGAAGGCATTTTTCCACGCATTTAGACTGAGGCAGAGACTAAACAGAAAAAGAAGAAATGCTAAAGAAAATATTTTAGGACTCACCATCCATGTAAGATTGAGGTAGACATGAACATCAGCCAAATTGTCTCTGGACTTCATGTAGGCAAATATGAAATCTCTGACCACTTCCAAATGGTTGCAGGAGATACAATTGCAGGCAGATGCTTCATTCAGTTCCTCCCTTTTTCTTCTGATTTATCGGATTACAATAAAGTACCTTTCTACTTAACAAAGTTTGGAGGGATGAAATTGAGAAAAGATTTAACCATTAAGTGGCAACCGGTGGGTTCCTCCTCATATTGGAATTAACATGCATTCCTCCATTCTTCATACATGCTTTATTTTAAAATATAATATCTAAAATACTAAATTTTAGAGTAAACTTCATTGTAAAAATTTATTAAATTTTCATTTCATTGGATTTATTAAAATAGAATAAAACTGTGATGAAGAAAGAAACCTCTGACCAGTAGGATCTGGAAATGTTTCTTCTGGAGTACATAAAACATAGCAAAGCTGCTTCCCTTTGAAAGCAGTCCAAAATTATCTCCCAGTTAAGATTAAAGGGGAAATTCCCTTACTCAGAAGGGCTGTCAATCTTAAAGATATTCTTCATTCATATATATATTTGTTCAGTTTATATGGCTGCCATGCTGGTGAACTAAAATAAAACTGGATGATAACTTTCTAAAACTATAGTGAGGTGAGATGGAGGTGAGGTCATGAGAATGTGTCCCTCAAAAAGGGTAAGTCAGGCATTTTTTGGTGCACCGCATGAGTCATGAGTGTGAGCCCTGTGTGGGAAATGGATACTCAACACAAGGTATCCAACACAAGGTCCTTTCTGTTGAGAGAAAACAATTAGGTGACACAATCTGACAGGGAAATGCACACTCATATTTATTATTAATTTGATTTGTTGCCTCTCAGTGTGTCCTAAGGCAGCTAACAATCAAGATAAAAAGTTGCATTCGAGGG
>NW_015388946.1:73523-89166 GCF_001527695.2 Protobothrops mucrosquamatus
GTTTGAACTGAGGGGGCGGGGACTTGGTCGTGTTCTGAATGGGTGGACGTGTGCTCTGATTGGTTAAGGAACTTGGCTGCGCTCTGATAGGATGGGGGGTTAGCTGTGCTCTGATAGGCTGGGGGAGTGTTCTGTTTGGGAGGGGGGTTTTTTGGGGTTAGATTGGTTTGATATGAGATGGTGAGATTCCTTGTTGCTGTCTGGTCTCGAGTTCGAGGTCGTGTCATTTCTTTATGGTGGATGTTAGGATGTCCAAACATGTCTGGAATGGGGGGGGTTTAAAGTGGTTAATGATGTAGCTGTGGAATGGATTATAATTTGTGGTTGTATCTCATCATCTGTGTGGGTTTGGGTTTGTTTTTTGTGTGGATGTATGGTTGTGACCTCATGTGTGGTATTTGTGAGTGTGGGTCTGGTGTCATTTTTTGTGTTAGGGACTCGTTTGCTAATAAGGGCGGGTTTCCAAATGGCTGGTAGGCGAGAGGTATCATCTCTTTTATTCATGCATGAATAAAAGAGATGATATATATATTATTATTATTATTAAGTTTTTTCAGGGTAGGGAAAAGTGAGGGTCATTATGAATTGTTTCTGCTAGTAATACTAGGATCTAATTATGGGAAAGAGAACGAGTATTTAATATTACATATATTGACAGCTGCGAGAATAGCATTTGCCCAATACTGGAAAAATGAAGATATACCACCCGATGAGATTATAATTAGGAAAATTTTAGAATGTGCAGAAATTGATAAATTAACATTAGAGATTAAAGAGAAAGAAGACTCAGTCTATTATAAAACATGGGAAAACCTTTATCAATGGTTAGCAAAATGAGATAATGAAATTGAAATTTATTAAGATGATTGATTTTTTCTTTTGATTAATTGATATGCTTTATAATCTCTGTTACTTTTGTTGACTACAGTTACTGATCATTATTATTTCTGATATCAAGATTTCTTTTGCACCAAAGCGATGCTTCAGTATTTCAGTTTTCAAGACATTATCAATAGTGAGATGGGCAGCAAATAAATTTAATCAATCCATAAATGAGCTCACGTCAGACCAGTCATTATTATTTCATGTGAACTGAAAGCCTTGGACCTTCTTCCTAAATTCCACTATCCCAGTGGGGTTAGAGAGAGGCAGCGATAAGCATGTTCTCAGCTGATTAAAAACATATTTCACTGTGAGCCTGCAATTTTGGGAGACCCCTGACTCCAATCAAGGCAAGATGAAGCTTATTTAACTATTGGACCAACAGGACCTCCATCCAGTCTTGATGCCATTTCATTGGATTCAGTCCAAATCTGAACTCAGGGACTGGTCAACAGAATTGCCTTCATCATTGATATTTGAAGACAAAAAACTAGTGAACCTGAACCTATTAACACCCAAATCTCCAGCATATGAGGCCCTGTCTCACCAGTTTTACGGTGATACTAAACTGCCGAAGGGACACTAAATGGCAATGATTTGTGTCCTAAATAATAATCACCCCATATCTCATTTTGGATCAGCTTACATCAGGATTCAGCATGACAGCATCAGAAGGAAAACCTTGGTCAATAGAACTGAAGCATGCTTATCTGCCTAAGAAAATTATAGAGGTTTTACTCCACACATTCAATTCTCAGTGAAGGTTACCCACTTTTTTGACTGGGTTTAGCCCACTTGAAACGGTTTTGGAAAAAAGAGAAAAGACATCAATATTTTCCCCACCTTGTTGAGCAACTTTAACTGTGACAAAACATCTTGGTTGATTGTAAGTCTCTGTCTTTCAAAACTCCCCAATACCTTGTTGATGGGATCCTCCTTGGGGAGAACTATCCTACTAATAATATCCAGATCTGCTGCTACGTCTCCATTCTGATCCAAGTACACTTTCAGCTGGGAAAGATTGTACAATTCCCTCTTCTTTAGAAATGGATGGAACTAGAATGGAAACATCCAAGAATTTAAAAGTAGAAATCTTGGTTTCTTATCTCTTATCACTTTTTACATTTGAATCTTTCTTCTATGGTTGTTTAACTTGCAAATATTGTGAGTTGGGAGAACATGTGTTACCATTATCTTCAAAACTGAAGTATAAAGATTCAGCAATATTTCTAAATCATATAGTATACTGATAAAATGTATATTGACAAAATGTAATTGACAAAAATTGTCAATCATATATAACAACCTAGCAAAGCTCACCAATCAAGTAAACAAACTATACAAGTAACTAGAGATCTTGGTGATTGTTTCTTCTATATTTTCATTAATAAAGGAAATAGATAAATCATGATTTTGTGATGGAAAAATTATAATAACACTTGGACAAAGATACTTTAGTCTCCTTTAAAAATTCCCAGCTTCTCTCAGGTCCCTATAGATCCCTGTCAGGATACTGCCATCCTGATGGGAGGGGGGACCTTTGGAGCTCTCCTGTGGTGTGTTTAGCTTTGTTTTGTTGACTCGGTTATGCTGCCCAAGATCATCTGCCTCACCTCACCAAGGAAGAGATTCCTGGGAACATCTTACCGCAGTTTCCATCTGGAGTTCTCACAACCTCTTTGCACCTCTGGATTGGCTCCTATGGTCTGGGCAGTTGGGGTGGGGTGGGAATTGAACAATGGGGTTTAGCCTAGCAAATTCACCCGGGAACTTCAGATTCTGCCTGCCTTCTCTTGCTGTCATTGACTCTCAATAAAATTTCCTTTTGAAACGATGCCAGTTTCAAGAGTTCTGCTTTCTTGAGATATTCAGCTGAGGCAGGGCCTTACATCTTCCAGAAAATAAAAATATGATTTTGTGTTAGAGAGAAATGCATGAGTAAAATTCAATAAAAAACTAACTAATTGTTAGCATGCAGAACTTGATACATGATTGTATGAATGTAATGAATGGCAGCTATAATCTGTATTATTTCATTTGTAGTTTTTCTCACATTATTCTGTGCATAGAATGGTTACTGATTATAATAAAATAGTAGTAATATTTTAATATGATAATAACCATATTATTAATTTTGTCGATAATGTCATTAATGATCCAATGGAATGATACCAGGTCCTCTTGCAGGCACCAAACGTGGAGAAGACACTGCACAATATTTATATCAGGTTTATTCAAGGACAAAGAATGGGAGAAAGAGATCAAAGGAGCTCCTTTAAGCCTTGAGGAAAGACATCAAGCAGAAGAGCCATGTTGCAATAGAATAGAATAGAATAGAATAGAATAGAATAGAATAGAATAGAATAGAATAGAATAGAATAGAATAGAATAGAGCTGGAAGGGACCTTGGAGGTTTTCTAGTCCAGCCCCCCGCTCAAGCTGGAGAACCTATACCATCTCAGACAAGTGATTGTCTAGTCCAGACATGTCAAACACAAGCCCCAGGGGCCAGATGTGGCCCATGACGTGGTTTCATGTGGCCCACGAAGCCATCCTGGAAACAGTGAGGGAATGGCCCCCGCTGCCTTGGCCCCGGCCCAGGCCGCCCGGGAGCCAATGTGGCCATCTATGCTGAAACGCATTCAGTCTTAGCTCCACAAGGCCATCTGGAAACAGCAAGGGACTGGCCCCTGCCGCATTGGCCCCACTGCCTGGGTGCACACTGGGGAGGTGTCACCCTTTGTGAGGAATGAAGAAATGCACCATTGCTTGGAAGTGGCCAGCAAATGGCTCTCACCTACTTCACATATCCGGCTTGTTGGGCTCTGGGGGAGGGGTTTCAGCAGGCAGTAGGGCACTGTCCTCACAGCGCCAAGAGGCTGAGCCAGGTGACGTGAATCCAAAAAGAAGCGTGCTGCTGCTCAGCCCCCAGCCTGCCTGGTTTCAGCAAGCAGCAAGGTGCAAAGCTGGTGAGCTTCGCACTGCCCAGCTCAGCCTCTCGGCACTGTGAGGAGAGCGCCCCGCTGCCTGCCGAAACCGGGCAGGCTGGGGGCTGGGTGGCGTCATGCTTCTTTTCGGATTCGCGCTTCCTGCTCAGCCTCTCGGCACTGTGAGGAGAGCGCCTCGCTGCCTGCTAAAACCAGGCAGGTTGGGAGCTGGACAGCATTGAGCAGGTAACATCGACTCTCATGTTGTTCATAGTGTCCCCATCCCCCAAAGCCCACCAAGTTAGATATGTGAAGTAGGCGAGGGCCATGTGCTGGCCACTTCCAGGTGATGGTGCATTTCTTCATTACTCACAAAGGGTGACACCTCCCCAGTTGCGTTTCTTGCCTGTTTTTCTCCCTCCCTCATCTCAAATATTTTCCCACCACTCTGTTCTTAGGAAGGAAGGAAGGAAGGAAGGAAGGAAGGAAGGAAGCAAGGAAGCAAGGAAGCAAGGAAGCAAGGAAGCAAGGAAGCAAGGAAGCAAGCAAGGAAGGAAGCAAGGAAGCAAGGAAGCAAGCAAGCAAGCAAGCAAGCAAGGAAGGAAGGAAGGAAGGAAGGAAGGAAGGAAGGAAGGAAGGAAGGAAGGAAGGAAGGAAAGAGAGGGAGGGAGGGAGGGAGGGAGGGAGGGTCTGAGAGAAGTCCTGCCTTAGTCCTGCCCTGTTGCCCTTTCACCATCCCCTTGCCCCCTCCTCCTGGCCTATCCTGGGGGTCTCCCATCCTATTGCTAAGGAAGCTTTGGATACAAAGCCGGGTCTCCTCCCATGGAGAGGGAGTGGGCCTCCCTCTGACTTTGCCCTCATACCCATCATGAGCAACCTGGCTAAGGAGAGCAAGCACAGCAGCAGCAGCCTTGAGGAGGAGGTAAGTGCCGCTGGGCACCCCCTTGGGGTAATGGGGCTGGGCTTGGTGCCGCGGGTGCTTGAGGGCCAGGCTGGACGTTTTTGACCTCTGCTGCCCAGGGCTCGGGAAGCCTGCAGCACCATCTAGCCCCCCCTCACATGGCCTGAGAGGAACAGTGAGGCTCTTCCAGTGGACCATGCCTTGGCGCTTGCCCCGGTCCCGCCCCCTTCTTCCAGAGACCCTCAGATCTGTCCCACTCCTGCCCAGGCCCCCACAGGCACCCTTGACACAAACGATGAAGAGCTGGCGATGCCCACCCAGTAGGCCACACCCACTCCAGCCACACCCATCCAGTAGGCCTCACCCACCCTGGCCACCCCCCCCCCCCGAGGGCAACTGCAATGCTGATGTGGCCCTCAATGAAATTGAGTTTGACACCCCTGGTCTAGTCTCTTCTTAAAAATCTCCAGTAGTGGAGCGCCCACGATTTCTGAAGTGAAGCTGTTCCACTGATTAATTGTCCTCCCTGTGAGGAAGTTTCTCCTTAATTCCAGCTTGCTTCTCTCTTTGATCAGTTTCCAGCCATTGTTTTTTGTCCTAGTTTACAGAAGCTTAAAATCAGAAAAAGTCTGGGAACTTTTTTCGAATATATAAAAGGTCTTGGTTGTTGAAGGGAGGATGCAGCACTCTTCCAATAAATAGGAGATGTTGTACAGAAGGATAAGATCTTAAACCACCAAGCCCAGAGAGCACAAAAGACCCTGAAAAGGAATTTAGTTTGATGGATCCTTGTTGGGACCCCATACCTTCCATGGCTGCAGCCTTGGAGCCCCCAACCTCTCTTCACCCTTCTTCCTTCTCCTCTGGGGTTTGGATACAGCATTCATGGTGTGGGACAGAATCTTAATGACACTATAAGTAACACTGCTATTTGGAATCTGTACCCTATTCTTTTTCTCTTGGTTCTCCACTGGTGCTTTCTGGGTGCATCTTTTTCGGCCTTTGACAGAAAAGATGTGTTTTGAAAAAGAACAGTGAAAATACTCAGCTTGAAATTCACGTTCAACAAAGAAATATTTTTTAAAGGCATTATCGTTTTCCCAACTCTTTTTCCACTGAAAGGGACAGGTCCAAATACTATGGATGTGCTTGAGACGCCAATCCTTTTTCCCTGTAAATACTCCAACCACTGTCATGATCCAGACTTTCCCTTTAATGGGTCCTGGCAAACCTTCAAGTGCTGAATGGAAGGTAAGAATTCTGTCCCAAGGCGAGACAAATTCTATGAAGTGAACAAAGACGTTGACTTGTCCCCATTTAGAGAGGGCATCCCTGAGGAATGCGGTACGTCCAATCGTTGACAATCGCTGTGATATAACAATACAAATTCTATTCTTGACAAGCATAGGAGTAAAAGTCCTCATGAAATTCTCTCCCTTCTCTGTGTCTGGAGCAAAGAGACCAATCAGGGTCCATCCAAAATGGAGGAGAAGTTGGACAATTCCTGGGTATTGGATCCCTTCTTTGGGGAGCATCAGATGGAAAAAAGGGAATTGACTTTTATCACTCAGAGCCTCTGAAGCAATTCTATCACTGACCTAAAAACAATGAAGAGTTCTGTGTTATATTTGGGGTCCTACCAAGTCCCTATTTTTTAATAAATCCAATATTTTTCTCAGGCACATATTAGAACATTTCCTGTTAATTAGTCATTAGGCCATATCAAGATGTTGTTGTTAGTTGCGAATTCGTGTCCAACCCATCGCAACCCCATGGACAACGTTCCTCCAGGCCTTCCTGTCCGCTACCATCTTCTGGTAAGCTCACGCTACTGCTTCAGTGACCCCATCCAGCCACCTCATTCTCTGTCGTCCCCTTCTTCTATTGTCCTCAATCTTTCCCAGCGTTAGGCTCTTCTCTAGTGAGTCCTTCCTTCTCATTAGGTGGCAAAAGTACTTGAGTTTCAACTTCAGGATCTGGCCTTCTAAAGAACAGTCGGGGTTGATCTCTTATAGGACTGACCAGTTTGATGGTCTTGCAAGAGTCTTCTCCAGCACCAGAGTTCAAAAGCCTCAATTCTTTGGTGCTCAGCCTTTCTTATGGTCCAGCTTTCACAGCCATACATTGCAACTGGGAAAACCATGGCCTTGACTATACACACTTTTGTTGGCAGGGTGATGTCTCTGCTTTTTAGTATGCTGTCTAGATTTGCCATAGCTTTCCTCCCCAAGAGCAAGCATCTTTTAATTTCTTGGCTGCAGTCCCCATCTGCGGTGATCTTGGAGCCTAGGAAAATAAAATCTGTCACTACCTCCATTTCTTTCCCATCTATTTTCCAGGAATTGAGAGGGCCGGATGCCATGATCTTGGTTTTCTTAATGTTGAGTTTCAAGCCAGCCTTTGCACTTTCCTTCTTCACCCACATCAAGACGCTGTTTAGTTCCTCTTCACTTTCTGCCATTAGAGTGGTATCATCTGCATATCTTAGGTTGTTGATATTTCTCCCGGCAATCTTAGTTCCAACTTTTGATTCATCTAGCCCTGCCTTTCTCATGATTTGCTCTGCATATAAGTTAAATAGGCAGGGTGACAGTATACAGCCTTGCCGGACTCCTTTCCCAATTTTGAACCAATCAATGGTTCCATGTCCAGTTCTCACTGTTGCTTCTTGACCCACATATAGGTTTCTCAAGAGACAAATAAGATGGTCTGATACTCCCATCTCTTTAAGAACTTGCCCCAATTTGTTGTGATCCACACAATCAGAGGCTTTAGCATAGTCAATGAAGCAGAAGTAGATGTTTTTCTGGAACTCCCTAGCTTTCTTCATGATCCAGCGTATGTTGGTAATTTGATCTCTAGTTCCTCTGCCTCTTCGAAATCCTGCCTGTACCTCTGGTAGTTCTCAGTCCACATACTGTTGGAGTCTAACTTGTACGATTTTAAGCATAATTGTGCTGGACCAATCAGTTAGCAAAAGAACTGTATGTTAGAGTATTTAGCATTTAAAGGGTTAAACGCTGTTTCCTTAAGAGATGGTTTATGGGTAATGTAGTTCAGTCATTAGTCTAGCTCAGGGGTAGGCAACCCAAAACACTCAAAGAGCCACTTGGACTCGTTTCCCACAGAAAAAAAAACACTGGGAGCCTCAAAACCTTTTTGATATCTAAAATGAAGATAACACTGCATATATCCTTTTTTATCTTTAATATATGTATGTATGTATATGTGTTTGTGTGTGTGTGTATATAATATAAAGGTAAAAAAGGATATATGCAGTGTTATCTTCATTTTAGATGTCAAAAGGGTCTCTCTCTCTCTCTCTCTTTTTCCTCTCTTTCCTTTCTCTTTCCTCTCTCTCTCTTTCCTCTCCCTCTTTCATCTCTTTTTTCTTTCCTCTTTTTTCTTTCCTCTCCCCCTCTTTCTTTCTCTCTTTCCTCTCTCTCTCTCTCTCTCTTTCCCCTTTTCCTCTTTTTCTCTTTCCTCTCCCCCTCTCTCTTTCTCTTTCTCTCTCTTTCCTCTCCCTCTTTCTCTCATTCTCTCTTTCTTCTCTCTCTTTCTCTCTTTCCTCTCTTTCTATCTCTCTCTCTTTCTCTCTCTCTTCTCTCTCTTTCATCTTTCTCTCTTTCTCTCTCTCTTTCCTCTCTTTCTCTTCTCTTTCTCTTTCCTCTTTCCTCTCTCTTTCCTCAATCTTTTTTCTCTTTCCTCTTTTTCTCTCTTTCCTCTCCCCCTCTCTTTCTTTCTCTTTCCTCTCTTTCTCTCTCTTTCCTCTCCTTTTCTCTCTCTCTCTCTCTCTCTCTTTCTCTCTCTTCTCTCTTTCCTCTTTGTCTCCCTTTCTTTCTTTCCTCTTTGTCTCTCTCTCTTTCCTTTCTCTCTTTCCTCTTTCTCTCTTTCCTCTCTCTCTCTTCTCTCTCTCTCTTTCCTCTTTCTCAATTTCCGCTTTCTTTTCTCTCTTTCCTCTTTCTCTCTTTCCTCTAACTTTCTCTCTCTCCCTCTCATCTCTCTTTCTCTGTCTTTCTCTCTTTCCTCTTTCTCTTTCCTCTCTTTTTCCTCTTTCTCGGGCGGTGAGGGGGAGCAGGGCGGGAGGCAGCAGCTCTGGTGGCAGTGGCAGCCACTGCTGCATCGTCGGGTTTCCCCGCCGCCACCCCTGGCCCGGACACCGCCCCCACCGTGTACTCAGCCGAACGGGCGGGGAGGGGGAGCAGGACGGGAGGCAGCAGCTCCGGCAGTGGTGGCACAGCAGCATCATCGGGGTTCCCTGCTGCCGCCTCCGGCCTGGCCGCCACCCCCACCACGTCCTCAGCCGAACGGACGGGGAGGGGGAGCAGGATGAGAGGCAGCAGCTCCGGCGGCAGCAGCATAGCAGCATCGTCGATGGTCCCCGCCACCCCCGGCCCGGCCACCACCCCCGCCGGGACTCTATGCTGCCCGGCCTCGCCCTCCGCCCATCGATGGAGCTGCGGTGCAGGCAGCGCCCACCCGAGCTGCCTGGGGGGCAGCAGGAGGAAGGAGAGGAGGAGGGCGAGGAAGCAGCCGCCCCAGCCAGGACTCCACGCTGCCCGGCCTCATCCTCAGTCCATCCATCGATGGAGCCGCAGTGGGGGCTGGTGCCGTGCGGCCCACCATCCCCTCCGCCAGCCTGGCTGCTCCCCCCCAGGTACCCCTCTTGCTCCGGCACTCGCCCGAGCCACCCGGGGGGCACCAGGAGGAAGAAGGAGAGGAGGAGGGCAAGGAAACCACCGCCGTCCTAGCCGGGACTCCACGCTGCCCGGCCTCGCCCTCTGCCCATCTGATGGAGCCGTGGTGGAGGCTGGTGCCACGCGGCCCCTGCCAGTCCCTCTGCCAGCCCAGCTGCTCCCCCCAGGCACCCCTCTTGCCCTGGAGCCCACCCGAGCCGCCTTGAGGGCAACAGGAGGAAGAACGGGAGGAGGAAGATGAGGGCAAGGAAGCTGCCGCGAGTGCCGGTCCCCAGGAGGTGGCTCTCCTCTCCTACCTCTGCTGCATCTCCTTCTTTCTTCCTGGCAGGGATCCCAGGGCTTCCCCGGGTGGCTCCACGGCCACGAGGCCCTGGCCGCACTTCTCCCAGGGGGTGGTGCACCCGGGCGTCTGGCCAATCAGGAGCCCTGCAGGAGATAAGTCCGCCTGAGAGAGAGAAGGGAAGCGAAAGTGCCTCTCTGTCTCTCTCTCTCTCTGCAAATGGCGGAGGAGGCTCCGGAGCCACAAGTGATGGCTCAAAGAGCCGCATGTGGCTCCGGAGCTGTGGGTTGCCGACCCGTGGTCTAGCTGTTAGACAGACCCATTTCTTATCTAGTCAGTGTGAGGAACTTCAAATTTTATGACTGTACTTCCTGGCTATGTGTATGTAGAAGCCATTGTGTAAGGCACACAGGAGGTGCTGTGTCCCATAAGAAATATGGGGTGAGTCTACCTTTAATTTTTCACACCACAAGAACGGAGAAGATTATGATATGTTCATCAGAAGTAGATGTTTTTATGGAACTCCCTAGCTTTCTCCATGATCCAGCGTATGTTGGCAATTTGATCTCTAGTTCCTCTGCCTCTTCGAAATCCTGCCTGTACTTCTGGAAGTTCTCGATCCACATATTGCTGGAGTCTAGCTTGTAGGATTTTAAACATAACTTTACTAGCATGTGAAATGAGTGCAATGGTGCGATAATTTGAACATTATTTGGCATTGTCTTTCTTTGGAATTGGAATGTAAACTGACCTTTTCCAATCCTGTGGCCACTGTTGAGTTTGCGAAATTTGCTGGCAAATTGAGTGTAGCACTTTTACTGCATCATCTTTTAAGATTTTGAATAGCTCAGCTGGAATACTATCACCTCCACTAGCTTTGTTGTTGCTCAGATTTCCTAAGGCCCATTTCATTTCACATTCTAGGATGTCTGGCTTGAGGTCAGTGACCACCCCATCGTGGTTATCTGGGATGTTAAGCTCGTTCTTGTATAGTTCTTCTGTGCAGTTTTGCCACCTCTTCTTGATCTCTTCTGCCTCTGTTAGGTCCCTGCCATTTTGGTCCTTTATTATGCCCATCTTTGCATGAAACGTTCCCTTCATATCTTCAATTTTCTTGAAGAGATCTCTGGTTCTCCCTATTCTATTGTTTTCTTCTATTTCTTCGCACTGTTCATTTAAGAAGGCATTCTTATCTCTTCTAGCTACTATCTGGAATTCTGCATTCAATTGGGTGTATCTTTCTCTTTCTCCCTTGCCTTTCGCTTCCCTTCTTTCCTCAGCTATTTGCAAAGCTTCCTCAGACAGCTGTTTTGCTTTCTTGCATTTCTTTTTCTTTGGAATGGTTTTAGTTGCTAGCTCTTGTACAATGTTGCGAACCTCCATCCATAATTCTTCAGGCACTCTATCAGATCTAATTCCTTAAATCTATTTGTCACCTCTACTGTATATTCATCAGGGATATGATTTAGTTCATACCTTAGTGGCCTAATGCTTTTTCCTACTTTCTTCAATTTAAGCCTAAATTTTGCAATGAGAGGTTCATGATCTGAGCCACAGTCAGCTCCTGGTCTTGTTTTACTGACTCTATAGAGCTTCTCCATCTTTGGCTGCAAAGCACATAGTCAATCTGATTTCTGTGTTGACTGTCTGATGTTGTCCATGTGTAGAACTGTCTCTTGGGTTGTTGAAAAAGAGTGTTTGCTATGACCATCATATTCCGTTGACAAAATTCTATCAGCCTGTGCCCTGCTTCATTTTGTACTCCAAGGCCAAACTTGCATGTTATTCTGGTTATCTTTTGGCTTCCTACTTTAGCATTCCAATACCCCATGATGATAAGGATATCATTTTTTTGTGTTAATTCTATAAGGTGCTGTAGGGCTTCATACAATTGGTCAATTTCATCCTCTTCAGCCTTTGATTCGAACTGAGATCATTCTGTCATTTTGGGTATTGTATCCCAGTATTGCTTTTCCTACTCTTTTATTGACTATGAAGGCTACTCCATTTCTTCTGAGGGATTCTTGCCTGCAGTAGTATACCTGATAGACATCTGAGTTAAATTCACCCATTCTTGTCCATTTTAGTTCGCTGATTCCTAAGATGTCGATCAAGATATATCAAGATACAGAATTATAAAACACAGAACATTAACAAGACTGCATGTAAAAACAGAATTCAGATAAATACGTACAATAGAATAAGCATAAAGATTGAAAATAGTATTTCTTTATAACTCCAGAATTTATTACTATCAGACCATAATTTCCTTGTGAAAAGGGCTTTATTATATATAATTTTTGAATTCTGAGCACAGAGGAAATACATTAATTTAATATGAGGACCCCAATAGATTGTTTCTCTAAAGTGCAATCCAAGATATTTTGTCATTCAAAATAATAGATGTATTACATCTTCTATTTTTGGAGCTCCACAAATACAAGTATATTCATTGTAAGGAGTTTGGCAGATTTAACTCAATACTTGGAAGGTACATTTGTAGCAGCTGATGCCTTTCAGTGTGCCAACCTCACTGAAGATGGCCCTACTTTTCTCTATTTTGACCATCTTGGATTCTTTGTGCAACATTTGTTTTTTGGTTTTTCTCGAATGGCAAAAAAGAAAAGGAGATGACTTCCTAATATAAAATCAGAACTAATATAATATAAAATTAGAAATATTTGTTCTAATAGTGTTTGGGGATTCTTATTTGTTTAATGAAGAGAAGGATGAGGGGTGACATGATAACAGTGTTCCAATATCTCAGGGGCTGCCACAAACAAGAGGGAGTCAAGCTGTTCTCCAAAGCATCTGAAGGCAGGACAAGAAGCAATGGATGGAAACTAACCAAAGAGAGAAGCAACCTAGAACTAAGGAGAAATTTCCTGACAGTTAGAAGAATTAATCAGTGGAACAACCTCTCTCCAGAAGCTGTGAATGCTCCAACAGTGGAAGTCTTTAAGAAGAGACTGGACAGCCATTCGTCTGAAATGGTATAGGGTTTCCTGCCTGAGCAGGGGGTTGGACTAGATGACCTTCCAATTATTATTATTATTATTATTATTATTATTATTATTATTATTATTATTATTATTATTATTATTGTTGTTGTTGTTGTTGTTGTTGTTGTTGTTGTTGTTGTTGTTGTTCTTGTTGTTGTTGTTCTTGTTCTTGTTCTTGTTCTTGTTCTTGTTCTTGTTGTTCTTGTTGTTCTGTTGTTGTTCTTATTGTTATTAGTAGTATTAGTATTAGTATTATTACCAGTTTCCATGCCATTAATTTTATTAAAAATAATTATATGCCCCAATTTTATAAATTGTATAAATTCCCATTTCTGCTCGGAGAGCAGCAGCTGAAGTCCTTTTATCTACCCTCAAGATACTTCTCAGATGATGTGATCGGATTTGTTCTAGTAGTGATATAAATTAAATCCCAAAGTTCAGCTCAATATAAGTGCATAATGGTAATGTTGGCATTTTGTATTTAATAATTCAGTCTAAGGAAGCTGCATTTTTTTAAAAAGAAATGAACAGTGCATTCACTTGTGCCTTCTAAATGAGCTCCTTTGATGTTGAGGGAGCCAAGATCCAGTCACAGAGAAAAGTTCCCCCAGGAAAGGAAAGGTGTGAACTTGCTCTGTTGCCTCCTCATCGATTAGCCCTATATGGCAATGCTGTTATTTCCCAAAGACCATCACTTTTGACTTTGACTCATCCATAATCAGATAAAATATTACGATGTCATTAGATTGTTTCTTTAAAGTGCAATCCAAGATATTGATCTCTGTCTTTCTTAAATAATTGTCATTCAAAATAATAGATGTATTACATCTCCTATTTCTAGAGTTCCACAAATACAAGTATATTCATTGTAAGGAGTGTGGAAGATTTAACTGATGTCCTTTCATCCACTCTTAAGATACTTNAATGAGCTTTTTTGATATTGAGGGACCCCAGATCCAGTCACAGAGAAATGTTCCCCCAGGTAAGGAAAGGTGTGAACTTGCTCTGTTTCCTCCTCATCAATTAGCCCTATATGGCAATGCTGTCATTTTCCAAAGACCATAACTTTTGAGTTTCACTTATCTATAATCAGATAATTATTGTGAGAATAGGAGCCAAGTCTTCTTAACAGCATATGCAACCCAAATGTCATATTGGCAACACCTTTGTCTTACCTTTAGTTACATATCAATCCTACTTCTCATGGCTCCATTGAGCCCCAAACATACTCTCAAACAAATGAACAAAAATGGGATGGAAGGGACCATAGAGGTTTTCTAGTCCAACCCCGTACCCATAGCAAGAGATCCTATACCAATCCAGACCAAATGAATGTCCAGCCTCTTTTTGAAAATCTCCATTAATGGAGCAGCCACAACTTCATGAAGTAAGCCGTTCTATTGATTAATTGTTCTCACTGTCAGTGCTTGTAGAAAGGGCTTTGAGCAGGGTCAACATTCTGAGCTCCATTTGAAGGGCAGTCAATTTATTATTTATATGTGTAAATGTATCTGTCAGTGGAGGGTCCCACCAGTCGGGATATTTCTTGAATTTTTCAGCTGGTAGAAAATCCTCTCCAGAGGCCATATTGCTCTTCAAACCTTTTATGATGAATTTGATCATGAGAATTTTAGGGAAAAAATAGTTGATACGTTGCCTAACATAGTTGTAGATTTTTATTAAAATGGTTGGATAATATTAGCGGCCCCTAAAGGTTCATAATACATATATGTTTTATCATCAGTAGGAAAGGTAATCCCATAGTACTCTGTTTTAAAATATGAGATTTGGTCATGATTGAGGATATCATTATTTTGGCTAAGACCGTGTAAAAAATGTGAGTTTGCCATCAGTACTGCACATTCTTATTGTACAGAAGATCCTTTGATTGAACACAGAGCCTCTCCTTGCCTTCACAAGTTTGCAGCCTCTAAGCAATTGGGATGATGCCACGAAAAGACAGTTCTCTTTTGATCCTTTCTTCCTCCCGACTGCATATCCCAATCCTTATTTATCACCCTTACAAATGCCATGGTGGAAAGAACCAGTTCTTAAACACCCTGATCCTGAGGAACCTTTCATCATCCAAGCTGATGCTAGTGATGTTGTGGTGGGCACAGTCCTCCTACAAAACCAATAGTGGGGATCTGCAGCCCTGCGCCTTCACTTCAAGAAAGCTTTCGGAAACAGAGAGGAGATGGGCTGTTTGGGAAAAAGAGGCTTTTGCGGTGAGAGTATAGACTGATCATTATTATTATTCAAAATAATCTTGAATTCCATAGAGAAGACACAATTGGATCTATTGCTTACACCCCAACACCCCACTCACTTTAGAGAAAGGGAAGGACAAACACAAACCTGTGGGACTTTGTAGGTGGCTGCTAATGTTGACATCTGGATGGATATGTCTCTGCTAGCTCCATCCACAAGAGCCAAAAGCTTGTCATTCTTTCCACAGCTGTAGTTGGGAACATTGGCTTCTCCAGTAGAGAGCATGTCCAGCAAGGCATCTGAAGTGCCAAGGGTGTTATCATAGTTGTCATAGATGTTGTAGCCAAGTGTGAGATTGTGCAGCAGCTGGGGATTCTCCTTCACAAGTTCAATATTGAAAATCATGCGTAGTAACTGTCTATAGTTTAAACTAGTGGAAAACCATGATCATGTTAATATTAGCATCATCATCAGCAACAACAACAACAACAATCCTTTTTTCCATTTAATCATTTTTTTTCTCTACAAACTAGCTGAAACATAATTTATTTATTTAATTTATTTATTTAATTAAATTTATATCCCGCCCTTCTCCTTGCGGACTCAGGGCGGCTAACAATCAGATAAAAATACAAAAATAACATTACAGGTTAAAATTAATTAAAAGGGAAATATTTGAATTTGATCCAATTAAGATAAATTTAAAACCCCCTCTAAAAATTCCCCTAGGCCAGTCCCGCAAG